>NC_088240.1:81502862-81620362 GCF_036934945.1 Oncorhynchus masou masou | reverse complement strand
TCGAGACTAAACCAAAGCTATTAAACAGGCAGTCATCTGGGGAATGTAGAACAATGGAGGGAGAAGAACACAAACACACTCAACAACACAGGAGGAGAGGAGGGACGGACTGTACCAGGCCTTCCAGATCTCTCTCCTGGGGGGTGTTCCTCTCCCTCTCTGTATTTGTGAATACACTCATACTAAAATGGACACACACACACAGTGAACCATGCCAATCTCTTCAAACTGGGTCAGTCTAAGACTTGATATGTAGGTGTTAGACGCACACAAGCTCTCTCACACACACACACACACACACACACACACACACACACACACACACACACACACACACCCCCCCCCCCCCCCCCCCTCCACATGAACCTGTGTGTATAGGGCATGTGAAAAGCCCCTCACCTGCCCATCATCTTTAGCTCCTCCCTTTGAGGAAGAAGAGATGTTCTGATTGGAGGGAGTGCTGACTCCGTAGCCACTAGCAAGAAACTGGGGGGAGAGAAGGGTGAAGAAAGAGAGGGAATAGTGAGGGATGGAGAGAACGAGAGGAGATATGAGACACACATTTAGGTAGGAGTGACACACACAGGACATATTGCATATGTCATCAGTAGGTATCAAAATGAATGATGACCCTAAACAACTGGTTCCATAACAACACGTGTTCACATAAACATTATAAATGTGATCCATAACAACACGTGTTCACAAACATTATAAATGTGTTCCATAACAACACGTGTTCACAAACTTTATAAATGTGATCCATAACAACACGTGTTCACAAACATTATAAATGTGTTCCATAACAACACGTGTTCACAAACATTATAAATGTGTTCCATAACAACACGTGTTCACAAACTTTATAAATGTGATCCATAACACCACGTGTTCACAAACATTATAAATGTGTTCCATAACAACACGTGTTCACATACATTATAAATGTGTTCCATAACAACGCGTGTTCACAAACATTATAAATGTGTTCCATAACAACACATGTTCACATAAACATTATAAATGTGATCCATAACAACACGTGTTCACAAACATTATAAATGTGTTCCATAACAACACGTGTTCACAAACTTTATAAATGTGTTCCATAACAACACGTGTTCACATACCTTGTGTTGTCCTTTGTTCTTGGTTGCCATCTGTTCCCTCAGGGTCTTCAGACAGTATCTCACCTGAGCAAAACACACACACACACACACACACACACACACACACACACACACACACACACACACACACACACACACACACACACACACACACACACACACACACACACACACACACACACACACACACACGTGTTACTGACAGACTCACACACAGAGAGAGAAAGTGAGAGAGAGAGAGAATGTGTCTTACCTCCTGTATCTGGGAGACTTCATCTGACAACATCTTGAGGCTCTGCTGGTGTCTCTGCTGCTCCTGTCTACGATCCTCCAGATACACCTGCAACACATGGAACACAGACATATTACACACACATTACACATTACACACCCTGGTAACACACACACCCTCAAACATTAAGCCCCACCCACCTTGATGACCTCAACCTTTTCAGCCTTCTCCTCAGAGGGTTTGATTGGTTCAGGCTTCAGAGCAGGCCTATCACTGGTTGGCTGCACCAGAGCAAATGCTCGTCCGATTGGCTGAAAAATCAGGAAGGGAGGGGAGTTTATGATACTTGGAATAGTGTGAAAATATTTCCAAGCCTCCAGCATGTGTGAACATGAAGTGATTCTGAGTGTGGTGACATGAATGTGTGAGAGGAGTTACGTGCTGCAACACTAGATTGGGAAAGAACACTCAGTGACGGACCAACAGGATATGACATCAAGATGTTCCATTCAGTCCCATATACAGTAGTAGGTATGATACTCAGATTAGCACTGAGAATGTCTGACACAAACTGACCGTCAGAAAATGTACTAACTAGAATGAAACAGGTTAAAAACTAATGGTGGTCCTCTAAAACAGAAGGGGAGTTGTAGAATGTATACAGCATTATAACACACATCTGTCATTTAGGTCCACCGCTTCAAGAACAAACTGAAACTATTTATCTGTGTATACAGGATTCCTGTGTTTGTGTGTGTGTGCGTGTGCATGTCAGCAGTGTTCCTGTGTGTGTGTGTGTGTGTGTGTGTGTGTGTGTATATATAAAGCCCCCATAATCAGTAGACATTACATTTAGCCCTGATTGCTATGGTGATCACCACCATTCCCTAAACTCTAAACTTCTGTGGGACTGGTCAAAGAAAGAAAGAAAGAAAGAAAGAAAGAAAGAAAGAAAGAAAGAAAGAAAGAAAGAAAGAAAGAAAGAAAGAAAGAAAGAAAGAAAGAAAGAAAGAAAGAAAGAAAGAAAGAAAGAAAGAAAGAAAGAAAGAAAGAGAAAGCAAGAGAGAGAGAGAAAGCAAGAGAGAGAGAGAAAGCAAGAGAGAGAGAGAGAGAGAGAGAAAGCAAGAGAAAGCAAGGAGAGAGAGAGAAAGCAAGAGAGAGAGAGAAAGCAAGAGAGAGAGAGAGAGAAAGCAAGAGAAAGCAAGAGAGAGAGAGAGAGAAAGCAAGAGAGAGAGAGAGAAAGCAAGAGAAAGCAAGAGAGAGAGAGAGAAAGCAAGAGAGAGAGAAAGCAAGAGAGACAGAGAGAGAGAGAGAGAGAGAAAGCAAGAGAGAGAGAGAGAGAAAGCAAGAGACAGAGACAGAGAGAGAGAAAGCAAGAGAGAGAGAGAGAGAAAGCAAGAGAGACAGAGAGAGAGATAACCCCAGCCATCCCCTGGTCCACTAAAACACACCAAAACCCTCAGCCAGTTCAGAAGGGCTTAACACTATGTATGTATATTCATTTACAGTAACAGTGAAGGTTCAGAATTCTGTTCTGCCATGGACTTTTATCCACATATTACACATAGGGATACAATTCCATCCATCCAGGGACAGAGTTCCATGACTTCCTTCCTGTCCCCTCTGTTGTAATTGTAGGAGTCGGCTAATGCAGACAGAATTCTAGGTGTGTGTTGAGGGTCTAGGTCTGGTTTAGAGGTTAGGGTTCTAGGTCATGGTTCTTACCTTGCTCCTGGGTTGTTCTGTGATCCTCCCGACCTGGTTCTGCTGGTGGAGAGTCAGCCTCAGTCTCCTGCACCCATCCTGACGAACAAGACGAAGAAAAGACGAAATGAGAAGCACTTACAAAGAGCCCGTTATGGGATGGAGAGAGAGGGATGGGGGGAAGGAGGGAACTACTGGAAATGGAGGGGAAAAAGAGGGAGGAGAAACTGAGTAATACTGTGTAGGGCAGAGAGGAAGAGGGAAGGTGGGAGGGAGAGAGAGACTGACTGGAGGCCAGTACCCAGTCAACTAGTGTGTAGGGAGCCAGTGGTTAGAGAGAGAGAGAAAGAAAGAGAGAGAACAGAAGCATAAAGTTGCTCAGAGACAGAATGTTCCATTTGAATGGCGTTCCAGATCGATGCCAGCACCAATAGGAATCTCCATTAGAATTCTGGGAGACAGTGTGCAGAAAAACTGTACTGAAGTGGGATGAAACATTTCCATGGTAACCAAGTCTCCCAGTAACCATAAACTAAATCTGGCTCCAAAACAATGCAACTGAGGAAGAGTGTGTCCGGGTGAAAATACACACACACACACGCACGCACACACACACACACACACACACACACACACATTACCAGCTGAGAGAGATGTGTGTGTGGTTGTATGTCTCGCTGGACAGGGAACCCCCATATTACCAGCTGAGAGGGATGTGTGTGTGGTTGTGTGTCTCGCTGGACAGGGAACCCCCATATTACCAGCTGGGAGGGATGTGTGTGTGGTTGTGTGTGTGTGTGTGGTTGTGTGTCTCGCTGCACAGGGAACCCCCATGTTACCAGCTGAGAGGGATGTGTGTGTGGTTGTGTGGTTGTGTGTCTCGCTGGACAGGGAATCCCCAGATTACCAGCTGAGAGGGATGTGTGTGTGGTTGTGTGTCTCACTGGACAGGAAACCCCCATATTACCAGCTGAGAGGGATGTGTGTGTGGTTGTGTGTCTCACTGGACAGGAAACCCCCATATTACCAGCTGAGAGGGATGTGTGTCTGGTTGTGTGTCTCGCTGGACAGGGAATCCCCAGATTACCAGCTGAGAGGGATGTGTGTGTGGTTGTGTGTCTCACTGGACAGGGAACCCCCATATTACCAGCTGAGAGGGATGTGTGTCTGGTTGTGTGTCTGCATGAGGCTGAGGGAGCAGGGTTATAGAGATGATAAACCAGACTACCTGGAAACCAACAACACATCATGTTCTCTTTACTCTCCTCTGTGTACATTTCTGTGTCCTGAAGTCTAAACTCAAGTTAACTCTGAGACAAGACAGACACAGCAAATACTGTGGAGTTGTAAAGTGTTTGAACCCATGGAAACACACTGTGTGGTAGCTGCTGTTCCGTTGAATATTGACTGTGTTGTTTTGACCCATCCAGTCAGGCCAGTTAGGAGAGTTACAGTATGTGAGGTATGTTGACGTTCTCTGTAGCTCTCTACACTGCCAGCTTTGTGTTGACGCACCAGAGTAGTGCATCACAAAGCCTCCTTTCATCAGCGCCCATTTTAAAACCATTACCCAGAAACCACCCACTAAATGTCTCATTCCTCACTACTGACTCGCATTGACAGTATGTGTTAAGAATGGGTAGGTGATTTTCGGGATACTTATATGAAAGATTTCAACACTTAACCAAATCGTATGAAGTAGTGGTTGTTTCATTCAGTGAGGTAGCCATGGGAAGCGCCAGCGGGCATATCTGGCACATACAGTACACAGTACCTACCAGGCCCGTGTCTCTCAGTAGAAATGAGGTAATAACAGGTATGTGTGTTGCGTAACGATGATGATTGTGTTGTTGGAGAGAAGTGGTGTATGACAGAAAGACACAGGTACCACTGATTCGAGGTCGACCGATTATGCTTTTTCAACGCCGATACCGATTATTGGAGGACAAAAAAAGCCGATACCGATTAAATGGACGATTTTTAAAATGTATTTGTAATAATGACAATTACAACAATACTGAATGAACACTTATTTTAACTTAATATAATACATCAATAAAATCAATTTAGCCTCAAATAAATAATGAAACATGTTCCATTTGGTTTAAATAATGCAAAAACAAAGTGTTGGAGAAGAAAGTAAAAGTGCAATATGTGCCATGTAAGAAAGCTAACGTTTAAGTTCCTTGCTCAGAACATGAGAACATATGAAAGCTGGTGGTTCCGTTTAACATGAGTCTTCAATATTCCCAGGTAAGAAGTTTTAAGTTGTAGTTGTTATAGGAATTATAGGACTATTTCTCTCTATACCATTTGTATTTCATATACCTTTGACTTTTGGATGTTCTTATAGGCACTTTAGTATTGCCAGTGTAACAGTATAGCTTCCGTCCCTCTCCTCGCTCCTACCTGGGCTCGAACCAGGAACACATCAACAACAGCCACCCTCGAAGCAGCGTTACCCATGCAGAGCAAGGGGAACAACTACTCCAAGTCTCAGAGCGAGTGACGTTTGAAACGCTATTAGCGCGCACCCCACTAACTAGCTAGCCATTTCACATCGTTACACCAGCCTAATCTCGGGAGTTGATAGGGTTGAAGTCATAAACAGCAGAGACAGACCTGCATGAGTTACTGGTTCCTATAGTCTGGAAATGGAATTAAGTTGTCTTGTTTAGTGACTGAGCTACTGGTTCCTAGTGTGGAAATGGAATGAGGTTGCCTTGTTTTGTGTGAGTTACTGGTTCCTAGTGTGGAAATGGAATGAGGTTGTCTTGTTTAGTGTCTGAGCTACTGGTTCCTAGTGTGGAAATGGAATGAGGTTGTCTTGTTTAGTGTCTGAGTTACTGGTTCCTAGTGTGGAAATGGAATGAGGTTGCCTTGTTTAGTGTGAGTTACTGGTTCCTAGTGTGTGGAAATGGAATGAGGTTGTCTTGTTTAGTGTGAGTTACTGGTTCCTAGTGTGGAAATGGCATGAGGTTACCTTGTTTAGTGTGAGTTACTGGTTCCTAGTGTGTGGAAATGGAATGAGGTTGCCTTGTTTAGTGTGAGTTACTGGTTCCTAGTGTGTGGAAATGGAATGAGGTTGTCTTGTTTAGTGTGAGTTACTGGTTCCTAGTGTGGAAATGGAATGAGGTTGCCTTGTTTAGTGTCTGAGTTACTGGTTCCTAGTGTGGAAATAGAATGAGGTTGTCTTGTTTAGTGTGAGTTACTGGTTCCTAGTGTGGAAATGGAATGAGGTTGTCTTGTTTAGTGTGAGTTACTGGTTCCTAGTGTGGAAATGGAATGAGGTTGTCTTGTTTAGTGTCTGAGTTACTGGTTCCTAGTGTGGAAATAGAATGAGGTTGTCTTGTTTAGTGTGAGTTACTGGTTCCTAGTGTGGAAATGGAATGAGGTTGTCTTGTTTATTGTGAGTTACTGGTTCCTAGTGTGGAAATGGAATGAGGTTGTCTTGTTTATTGTGTGAGTTGATGCTTCTTCTACTAGTTCCTGGTGGTGGGAAGACTGTTTCTGGTTCCTCCTCATAGATGAGTCACAAGGTCATGTCTTGCACAGTTCCAGACAGTGATGTCACATTCTCCATAGTGAGGTAATGGGGAGGGATGGCGGAGGGGTGGGTGAGCTCAGTAAACATGAGGAATCAGGGTGGATCATGAGGCATTATTTAAAAAGTAGGAATGCTGACAAAAGCCTAGTGATGGAAAAGAAGACACTTATTAAAACTCTCTGGTGACTGGATGGATGTTATATTTAAGAATGAATGAGAGTGGGAATTAATAGATAGTCATGAAAAATGTACTGGCTGTTCTGTCAATGTTCTGCGTAATATCAATACTCACTCTCACACAAACAGTGTTCCTTCTATCGAGGTATAGTTCAACTACAGCTGGAGGGCACACATACCTGCATTCACACACAAACACACCCTTTACTGTTGCAACTTTGGGAACATTTATTTTCCTAATATTTCGCAGTCCTCCTCTTCTCATAACTTTTAGCCTAAATGGACTTTAAAAGGTCTTTCAAAAGGCTATAGCACAGAATCAGCACATCCTACTATATTTAATCCATGTTGCTGTATCACCCTGGTCTTAACAACCATATTCCTCCTATATTTAATCCATGTTGCTGTATCTCCCTGGTCTTAACAACCATATTCCTCCTATATTTAATCCATGTTGCTGTATCTCCCTGGTCTTAACAACCATATTCCTCCTATATTTATTCCATGTTGCTGTATCTCCCTGGTCTTAACAACCATATTCCCCCTATATTTAATCCATGTTGCTGTATCTCCCTGGTCTTAATAACCATATTCCTCCTATATTTATTCCACACTGCTGTGTCTCCCTGGTCTTAATAACCATATTCCTCTTATATTTATTCCACACTGCTGTGTCTCCCTGGTCTTAATAACCATATTCCTCCTATATTTATTCCACACTGCTGTGTCTCCCTGGTCTTAATAACCATATTCCTCCTATATTTATTCCACACTGCTGTGTCTCCCTGGTCTTAATAACCATATTCCTCCTATATTTATTCCACACTGCTGTGTCTCCCTGGTCTTAATAACCATATTCCTCCTATATTTATTCCACACTGCTGTGTCTCCCTGGTCTTAATAACCATATTCCTCCTATATTTAATCCATGTTGCTGTATCTCCCTGGTCTTAATAACCATATTCCTCCTATATTTATTCCATGTTGCTGTATCTCCCTGGTCTTAATAACCATATTCCTCCTATATTTATTCCATGTTGCTGTATCTCCCTGGTCTTAATGACCATATTCCTCCTATATTTATTCCATGTTGCTGTATCTCCATGGTCTTAATAACCATATTCCTCCTATATTTATTCCATGTTGCTGTATCTCCCTGGTCTTAATGACCATATTCCTCCTATATTTATTCCATGTTGCTGTATCTCCCTGGTCTTAATAACCATATTCCTCCTATATTTATTCCATGTTGCTGTATCTCCCTGGTCTTAATGACCATATTCCTCCTATATTTATTCCATGTTGCTGTATCTCCCTGGTCTTAATAACCATATTCCTCCTATATTTATTCCATGTTGCTGTATCTCCCTGGTCTTAATAACCATATTCCTCCTATATTTATTCCATGTTGCTGTATCTCCATGGTCTTAATAACCCTATTCCTCCTATATTTAATCCATGTTGCTGTATCTCCCTGGTCTTAATAACCATATTCCTCCTATATTTATTCCATGTTGCTGTATCTCCCTGGTCTTAATAACCATATTCCTCCTATATTTATTCCATGTTGCTGTATCACCCTGGTCTTAACAACCATATCAGATTAGATACAATAAGAATGTGGGTGTAGAATGTTTGTTGTTCCATTGTATCTGATAAGGACAACGTTGTATTAAGGGGTGATTCTAATTTGAGAGCTGCATCGTTCCCACACCCCTAGTTGTTTATGTTCAAATATAAAACAAGATTAACCCGACCAGCACGAACAAAGCATAGGTTATGTATCTAGCCGTGTGCTTCATCATTTGACTGTGTACCTTGACCTTATAATCCAGTTTTATAGCCCGTAAATTCTGAGGCTGTTGCTCCTGGTAGAGGTTACTATAGGCACATATCTAGGGTCAGTGTACCATACTTAAGTCCAAACCTTGACCAAAGGGGGTGAAAAGTTAAGGGCCAACTTCATGCTAGTGCTGATAGCTGTTCAAATCGAATTGATTTATATAGCCCTTCTTACATATCTCAAAGTGCTGTACAGAAATCCAGCCTAAAACCCTGAACAGCAAGCAATGCAGGTGTAGAAGCACTTCTGTGCAACAGAGCTGTTGTATGGCTCTGCAGGAGCCTGTGTTTATCTGGTGAACGTGTCATGTTGTGGGCCAATGGTCAGGCCCCAGATAGAACACAGACCATCATCAGAGACATGTGTCTAACAGGGTCAATGATTAACCTTCTCCAGCCAGACAGGAGATTAAGAGCTTCTATACCAGGGATAATGACTGGTGGTGTAAACATCTAGGTGGAGCAGAGCTCAAAGGACCTTATAAGGGAACTCTAAATTGTATTAGCCTGGTTCTCAGTCTGGATGTAGTGGGAGGGCAAACACAATATACTTGAAAATGACGAAACGCAAATAATGGACCTATATTCATACAGTTTATTGACTGTGGCCAGCTCACTAATAATCACAGAAGAAGAAGGAAGACTGAATTCGCCCCCCGGGGACAAAATGAGTTTGACACCCCTGGCATAGAGAGAGGACACTTGTGACAGCAGTCTGGTCCCTCTGGCCAGATCACAGATGTTATTTGGGCTAATATGGTGTGTGCGTGTGTGTGTGTGTGTGTGTGTGTGTGTGTGTGTGTGTGTGTTACTAGAAAAAGCCCATTAACACCAGAGGAAGCCAGTAAACCTGATAAGACTTCAGTCAGGAGGATCTAAGACCAATACTCAGACGTTAATTAATCTCTTCTTGTTTATTCTTACTTTGGGACACTAATACCACTAAAGTAAGGTATTGTGCTATCGGTTAAATTAAATATTGTAATTGATCTCAGATTATAATGTAAAACATATTTGCATATCCAACAGGTTGGCATGAATAAATGAAAACATTTTTTTTTTAAATAAAGCAGCTACATAGTGATAGCATAACATAACCTTTGACACACGTCAGTGGCGCCCCTCGATCTGCCTGCCTGCCAGACTGTCTAGCCATCCGGAACGCAGTGAGAAGGAAAGTAAAACATGTTCACTTAAATAGTTATTGTCTTACCGCTGTTCTCTCATCAGCTCTAATGTCCTCAAACGTACACAGACTCCGCGTTACCCCGTTCATCTTCACACAGATAAGATAGATGAATAACTATATAGCTTAAATATGAAAGAGTTGTCCAACGTTGCTTATATATAATTATTTTCTCTAAACAAACGGAACACGAATTTTCGTCCTCTTGTCTCACTCTCGCCCTCGCAGATGGAAGATTACGGTTGATTTGAACAATAGTCGACGCTGCTCTTCACTACCAGTCGATAATGTTTCATCAGGCAGTTCCCTCCACTCCCGCCCTCCTCCAGGAATGTATGCGCGTGACCTCAGTGCACAGGCAGCAAAGATGTTGGATAGCTGAAGATAGTTCACTCAGGACGTTAACCATCGAACAAAAAATTATCCGTTCCTGTCTGCTTAAGGGGGTGGCTCTCCCATATACACCAATACGACAGCAGATTCGTCTGGTATTCTTCTTGGTTCATTGACTTCCATGAAACAAAAAAATAGGGAGTGGGATGTCTCGTTGCCTCTTCTTTCTCTGTAGCCAGCTCACGCCCCCGCGCTGCGCGCTACAACTGAAAAAGTCAGAGGAGTGCGGACTACGCAGGTAAATACCTGTAAAATAGCAAAATAATACAACTCAATCTCATTCCACCCGAAACTCAATCTCATACCGATCACATATTAGGAAAATTACGATTTTATTTCAGTTGAGTATTGCCTTCAGGTTTGAGGGACACAAATATAGTTGTTCCACAGACAAATAGGCTACTCATGGCCACAAAAACACGGAAACTGAACCAGACAAAGACAGACAGGCACAGAGCTTAGAGAGAGACAGTGCTCCATCAGTGTGTCCACAGCAGCAGCAGCATGTAGGTGGGTGGGGGGTGGGGGGGTACAGCCCCAGACAAATCAAATCAAATTTTATTTGTCACATACACATGGTTAGCAGATGTTAATGCGAGTGTAGCGAAATGCTTGTGCTTCTAGTTCCGACAATGCAGTAATAACCAACAAGTAATCTAACTAACAATTCCTAATCTACTGTCTTATACACAGTGTAAGGGGATAAAGAATATGTACATAAGGATATATGAGTGAGTGATGGTACAGAGCAGCATAGGCAAGATACAGTAGATGGTATCGAGTACAGTATATACATGTGAGATGAATATGTAAACAAAGTGGCATAGTTAAAGTGGCTAGTGATACATGTATTACATAAGGATGCAGTCGATGATATAGAGTACAGTATATAGGTATGCATATGAGATGAATAATGTAGGGTAAGTAACATTATATAAGGTAGCATTGTTTAAAGTGGCTAGTGATATATTTACAACATTTCCCATCAGTTCCCATTATTAAAGTGGCTGGAGTTGAGTCAGTGCCAGTGTGTAGGCAGCAGCCACTCAATGTTAGTGGTGGCTGTTTAACAGTCTGATGGCCTTGAGATAGAAGCTGTTTTTCAGTCTCTCGGTCCCAGCTTTGATGCACCTGTACTGACCTCGCCTTCTGGATGATAGCGGGGTGAACAGGCAGTGGCTCGGGTGGTAGATGTCCTTGATGATCTTTATGGCCTTCCTGTAACATCGGGTGGTGTAGGTGTCCTGGAGGGCAGGTAGTTTGCCCCCGATGATGCGTTGTGCAGACCTCACTACCCTCTGGAGAGCCTTACGGTTGAGGGCGGAGCAGTTGCCGTACCAGGCGGTGATACAGCCCGCCAGGATGCTCTCGATTGTGCCTCTGTAGAAGTTTGTGAGTGCTTTTGGAGTCAAGCCGAATTTCTTCAGCCTCCTGAGGTTGAAGAGGCGCTGCTGCGCCTTCTTCACGATGCTGTCTGTGTGAGTGGACCAATTCAGTTTGTCTGTGATGTGTATGCCGAGGAACTTAAAACTTGCTACTCTCTCCACTACTGTTCCATCGATGTGGATAGGGGGGTGTTCCCTCTGCTGTTTCCTGAAGTCCACAATCATCTCCTTAGTTTTGTTGACGTTGAGTGTGAGGTTATTTTCCTGACACCACACTCCGAGGGCCCTCACCTCCTCCCTGTAGGCCGTCTCGTCGTTGTTGGTAATCAAGCCTACCACTGTTGTGTCGTCCGCAAACTTGATGATTGAGTTGGAGGCGTGCGTGGCCACGCAGTCGTGGGTGAACAGGGAGTACAGGAGAGGGCTCAGAACGCACCCTTGTGGGGCCCCAGTGTTGAGGATCAGCGGGGAGGAGATGTTGTTACCTACCCTCACCACCTGGGGGCGGCCCGTCAGGAAGTCCAGTACCCAGTTGCACAGGGCGGGGTCGAGACCCAGGGTCTCGAGCTTGATGACGAGCTTGGAGGGTACTATGGTGTTGAATGCCGAGCTGTAGTCGATGAACAGCATTCTCACATAGGTATTCCTCTTGTCCAGATGGGTTAGGGCAGTGTGCAGTGTGGTTGAGATTGCATCGTCTGTGGACCTATTTGAGCGGTAAGCAAATTGGAGTGGGTCTAGGGAGTCAGGTAGGGTGGAGGTGATATGGTCCTTGACTAGTCTCTCAAAGCACTTCATGATGATGGAAGTGAGTGCTACGGGGCGGTAGTCGTTTAGCTCAGTTACCTTAGCTTTCTTGGGAACAGGAACGATGGTGGCCCTCTTGAAGCATGTGGGAACAGCAGACTGGTATAGGGATTGATTGAATATGTCCGTAAACACACCAGCCAGCTGGTCTGCGCATGCTCTGAGGGCGCGGCTGGGGATGCCGTCTGGGCCTGCAGCCTTGCGAGGGTTAACACGTTTAAATGTTTTACTCACCTCGGCTGCAATGAAGGAGAGACCGCATTTTTCCGTTGCAGGCAGTGTCAGTGGCACTGTATTGTCCTCAAAGCGGGCAAAAAAAATAATTAGTCTGCCTGGGAGCAAGACATCCTGGTCCGTGACTGGGCTGGATTTCTTCCTGTAGTCCGTGATTGACTGTAGACCCTGCCACATGCCTCTTGTGTCTGAGCCGTTGAATTGGGATTCTACTTTGTCTCTGTACTGACGCTTAGCTTGTTTGATAGCCTTACGGAGGGAATAGCTGCATTGTTTGTATTCAGTCATGTTGCCAGACACCTTGCCCTGATTGAAAGCAGTGGTTCGTGCTTTCAGTTTCACACGAATGCTGCCATCAATCCAAGGTTTCTGGTTAGGGAATGTTTTAATCATTGCTATGGTAACGACATCTTCAACGCATGTTCTAATGAACTCGCACACCGAATCAGCGTATTCGTCAATGTTGTTATTTGACGCAATACGAAACATGTCCCAGTCCACGTGATGGAAGCAGTCTTGGAGTGTGGAGTCAGCTTGGTCGGACCAGCGTTGGACAGACCTCAGCGTGGGAGCTTCTTTTTTTAGCTTTTGTCTGTAGGCAGGTATCAGCAAAATGGAGTTGTGGTCAGCTTTTCCGAAAGGGGGGCGGGGCAGGGCCTTATATGCGTCGCGGAAGTTAGAGTAACAGTGATCCAAGGTTTTTCCGCCCCTGGTTGCGCAATCGATATGCTGATAAAATTTAGGGAGTCTTGTTTTCAGATTAGCCTTGTTAAAATCCCCAACAACGATGAATGCAGCCTCCGGATAAATGGTTTCCAGTTTGCAAAGAGTTAAATAAAGTTCGTTCAGAGCCATCGATGTGTCTGCTTGGGGGGATATATACGGCTGTGATTATAATCGAAGAGAATTCTCTTGGTAGGTAATGCGGTCTATATTTGATTGTGAGGAATTCTAAATCAGGTGAACAGAAGGATTTGAGTTCCTGTATGTTTCTTTCATCGCACCATGCCTCGTTAGCCATAAGGCATACACCCCCACCCCTCTTCTTACCAGAAAGGTGTTTGTTTCTGTCGGCGCGATGCGTGGAGAAACCCGTTGGCTGCACCGCATCGGATAGCGTCTCTCCAGTGAGCCATGTTTCCGTGAAGCACAGAACGTTACAGTCTCTGATGTCCCTCTGGAATGCTACCCTTGCTCGGATTTCATCAACCTTGTTGTCAAGAGACTGGACATTGGCAAGAAGAATGCTAGGAAGTGGGGCACGATGTGCCCGTCTCCGTAGTCTAACCAGAAGACCGCTACGTTTCCCTCTTTTTCGGAGTCGTGTTTTGGGGTCGCTGCATGCGATCCATTCCGTTGTCCTGTTTGTAAGGCAGAACACAGGATCCGCGTCGCGAAAAACATATTCTTGGTCGTACTGATGGTGAGTTGACGCTGATCTTATATACAGTAGTTCTTCTCGGCTGTATGTAATGAAACCTAAGATGACCTGAGGTACTAATGTAAGAAATAACACATAAAAAAAAAAAACTGCATAGTTTCCTAGGAACGCGAAGCGAGGCGGCCATCTCTGTCGGCGCCGGAAGTCGATCAGCTAGGGTTTCAGAGTGAGTACAGACCCAGACAGCTAGGGTCTCAGAGTGAGTACAGACCCAGACAGCTAGGGTCTCAGAGTGAGTACAGACCCAGACAGCTAGGGTCTCAGAGTGAGTACAGACCCAGACAGCTAGGGTCTCAGAGTGAGTACAGACCCAGACAGCTAGGGTTTCAGAGTGAGTACAGACCCAGACAGCTAGGGTCTCAGAGTGAGTACAGACCCAGACAGCTAGGGTCTCAGAGTGAGTACAGACCCAGACAGCTAGGGTCTCAGAGTGAGTACAGACCCAGACAGCTAGGGTTTCAGAGTGTGTACAGACCCAGACAGCTAGGGTCTCAGAGTGAGTACAGACCCAGACAGCTAGGGTTTCAGAGTGAGTACAGACCCAGACAGCTAGGGTCTCAGAGTGAGTACAGACCCAGACAGCTAGGGTTTCAGAGTGAGTACAGACCCAGACAGCTAGGGTCTCAGAGTGAGTACAGACCCAGACAGCTAGGGTTTCAGAGTGAGTACAGACCCAGACAGCTAGGGTCTCAGAGTGAGTACAGACCCAGACAGCTAGGGTCTCAGAGTGATTACCACAGAGATGAACAGGAGTTTGAACAGTGAGACAGACTACCACTGAATGTCACCCCGAGTCACTGTTCTCCAAACATCCCCCTGTTCCTACCCAGTAGTCCTATACAGTACTGAGTCAGAGATTTCTCATCCAGACTGTCATTCAGTCCAACAGGAGACCTGCTGCTCTCAGGTATACATATTACATGATTTAGCAGAACACACTATCCATGCCATTTTAGGAAGAAAGAGAAATTGGGAGAAACTCAGTTAAACTTCAGTCAATTTAGAACAATAATTGACTAACCCAAATACTTGCCAATGAACTTAGAACCGTAGGATTGATGGGCAAGTTTATGGCCCCAGATAGGGGGAAATGACAGAGAAATATAAGAGAGTGAATAGGCAAATCTTTCTTCTGGCAGGGTAGAATACATGCTGTGCTGAACACAGTGGGTTGACTGAGATAGGAAACAGATGATATTCACTCCTCTGCTCCTCTCTTTCACACCTACAATAGCATTATCTGATCACAACCACTCACACATGACAGCTAGTTTACACTTCTCCCAGATTATCTGGTTATATCTTTCAAAATCCATTCCAATGTAGTGGTGGAAATAGTTTCATTATGTCACATGACAATATAGAAATGTGAATATCTGTAGTGATCGAGCAGGTACTGTACATATCACTCCCCTATGGAAAATGTTACGGCACAACATAGCCCACTTACACAACACTAACACACCCTGGGGAGGATTTCTATACAAATATTGTTTGGGAAACATTGCATTCCATAACCACAGGTGGGGACAGCCCAGTGTTCCACTGTACTGTCAATATTGACTGGTTTGCCATCAGGAAAAACTGGAACACTGGCAGGACATAGCGTACTGTACATACAGACTACTGGTATGGAAACACTATTGCAAAGTGCTTTGTACAAAATACTAAACACAAACATATGAATGAATAATTAATTATTATTACAGAAAAAGTGTGGAAACATAAAAAATGTATCACAGATAGAACTGGGATGTAGTAGCTCAAGGTAAAGAGTTTGGAAAAGGAAATGTATTCCCAGGTACATGCAAAAACTACACTTCCTTTCATAACGCTTGATATTCAGTCACACAAAAGGTGTAGAACATCCGTGAAAACAACAAAAACATTCTTCACACAGAGAATGCCCTTGAGTCGTCTCACAATAACAGATAGTAATTGTAGCTCATTCTTGTCCTTGAAGAATACTGTGTACAGATATACAGGGAGTTCTTCTCTTATCTCTGGATATTCAATAGCAAAGTAATTATAACCCTTTTTTAAACTTTTTCCCCCGTCACATACAGCCATAGTAGTACAGCACCCGTGGAGCAAATAAGGGTTAATTGCCTTAGTCAAGGGCACATTGGCAACTTTTTCACCTTGTCGGCTCAAGTATTCTAACCTACAACCTTTCGGTTACTGGCCCAACGCTCTAACTTCTAGGTTATCTGCCACCCTACAAATCAATATGTTGTTGTGTTGTGGGATGATAGGCTATCTATGATTAAACAAGAAAACAATACCCCTCCATACTGACCCTATTTAGCTAACACTGATCAGTCTTTCCCACAACTCCAATGTAACCCTGATCACTAAAACCAACTGCACGGCAGTCTTTCCCACAACTCCAATGTAACACTGATCAGTCTTTCCCACAACTCCAATGTAACACTGATCACTAAAACCAACTGCACGGCAGTCTTTCCCACAACTCCAATGTAACACTGATCACTAAAACCAACTGCACGGCAGTCTTTCCCACAACTCCAATGTAACACTGATCACTAAAACCAACTGCACGGCAGTCTTTCCCACAACTCCAATGTAACACTGATCACTTAAACCAACTGCACGGCAGTCTTTCCCACAACTCCAATGTAACACTGATCACTAAAACCAACTGCACGGCAGTCTTTCCCACAACTCCAATGTAACACTGATCACTAAAACCAACTGCACGGCAGTCTTTCCCACAACTCCAATGTAACACTGATCACTAAAACCAACTGCACGGCAGTCTTTCCCACAACTCCAATGTAACACTGATCACTAAAACCAACTGCACGGCAGTCTTTCCCACAACTCCAATGTAACACTGATCACTAAAACCAACTGCACGGCAGTCTTTCCCACAACTCCAATGTAACACTGATCACTTAAACCAACTGCACGGCAGTCTTTCCCACAACTCCAATGTAACACTGATCACTAAAACCAACTGCACGGCAGTCTTTCCCACAACTCCAATGTAACACTGATCACTAAAACCAACTGCACGGCAGTCTTTCCCACAACTCCAATGTAACACTGATCACTAAAACCAACTGCACGGCAGTCTTTCCCACAACTCCAATGTAACACTGATCATTAAAACCAACTGCACGGCAGTCTTTCCCACAACTCCAATGTAACACTGATCAGTAAAACCAACTGCACGGCAGTCTTTCCCACAACTCCAATGTAACACTGATCATTAAAACCAACTGCACGGCAGTCTTTCCCACAACTCCAATGTAACACTGATCACTAAAACCAACTGCACGGCAGTCTTTCCCACAACTCCAATGTAACACTGATCATTAAAACCAACTGCACGGCAGTCTTTCCCACAACTCCAATGTAACACTGATCACTAAAACCAACGGCACGGCAGTCTTTCCCACAACTCCAATGTAACACTGATCATTAAAACCAACTGCACGGCAGTCTTTCCCACAACTCCAATGTAACACTGATCACTAAAACCAACTGCACGGCAGTCTTTCCCACAACTCCAATGTAACACTGATCACTAAAACCAACTGCACGGCAGTCTTTCCCACAACTCCAATGTAACACTGATCACTAAAACCAACTGCACGGCAGTCTTTCCCACAACTCCAATGTAACACTGATCAGTAAAACCAACTGCACGGCAGTCTTTCCCACAACTCCAATGTAACACTGATCATTAAAACCAACTGCACGGCAGTCTTTCCCACAACTCCAATGTAACACTGATCACTAAAACCAACTGCACGGCAGTCTTTCCCACAACTCCAATGTAACACTGATCATTAAAACCAACTGCACGGCAGTCTTTCCCACAACTCCAATGTAACACTGATCATTAAAACCAACTGCACGGCAGTCTTTCCCACAACTCCAATGTAACACTGATCACTAAAACCAACTGCACGGCAGTCTTTCCCACAACTCCAGTGTAACAGGCTCTTTAAAACAAAGTTCGGCCAGCACACCACAGATACGTTTGTATCACAGTAGTAGCAGTCCTGTTCAGTCCTGATCATTCTCACACAATCCAATCAGTCCTTTCTCAGTAGCTGTTGCCTCTGTAGTTGTTGGGAGTGATACACAGAACAGAAGACATCCATCAAACCAACTAACTTACAGTAAATCCCTGTTTTCATTGCAAAGCTCGCTGAAGAGAAAACAGTGGGAGTCGGGTATCTGCCCAGAAAACCACAAAAACTAAGTGTGGCAAGATTATTACAATACTAATTCCAACTGAATACTATGAAAGGTAAAGAGAGTTGGGCGTCTGCAGTAATGCTGCCTCTATCTGTGCTCTATTTGCTTTTCACGCCTGTATGGCCTTATCTGCCAATCAGAGAACTGTGATGTTCATGGAGTAAATGGAATGGTATCAAACACATGAAAAGCCTGTGTTTTATACCATTCCATGCCGGCCATTATTATGAGTCGTCCTCTCCTCAGCAGCCTCCGCTGATGAACATCCTCAGGGTTTATGTATGTAACGTGTGTATGTGTATGGGCCCGTGAGCATCAGTGCTTTAACAGAGGTGAGTGAGCGGTTCATTGTTAAAGGTTAATTGACCCGTTTCACCTCTATAAAACACGTGGATGCCACACACACGCACAAATCAAATTTTATATGTCACATGCGCCGAATTCAACAGGTGTAGACCTTACCGTGAAATGCTTATTTACAAGCCCTTAACCAACAGTGCAGTTAAGAAAAATAAAGTTTAGAAAATATTGACAAAATAAGCTAAAATAAATAGTCCGGGTGAGTCATATGTCTTGGGGGTAGAAGCTGTAAAAGAGCCCTTTGGACCACACACCTGATGGAAGGCCTAAATAACACACAGCTGAGAGTACAGGTTTTAGGGAGACAGACCCACAGTCCCAGTCCCTCCCTCCCCAGACTGTCTAACAGGATCAAAGCACCTCTCTGCCACAAGGGATACAAGTTCAGACATTGATAGAGAAACACACAGGACTGTACCGTGGGTTCTATAAATACATCAACAGGACTGGATCTACACGCTCTACTTCCCCACATGAAAGGCTGTTTGTAACACACAACAATAAGGGTGGGGGCTGTTTGTAACACACAACAAAAAGGGTGGGGGATGTTTGTAACACACAACAATAAGGGACTTGAGGTAGGTAGGGGGGTGGAGGTATCTAAATAGAGAGGCAGTGAGGGGACTAGAGGTAGGTGGGGGGGTAGAGGTATCTAAATAGAGAGGCAGTGAGGGGACTAGAGGTAGGTGGGGGGGGGGGGTAGAGGTATCTAAATAGAGAGGCAGTGAGGGGACTAGAGGTAGGTGGGAGGTGGAGGTATCTAAATAGAGAGGCAGTGAGGGGACTAGAGGTAGGTGGGGGGGTAGAGGTATCTAAATAGAGAGGCAGTGAGGGGACTAGAGGTAGGTGGGGGGGTAGAGGTATCTAAATAGAGAGGCAGTGAGGGGACTAGAGGTAGGTGGGGGGTAGAGGTATCTAAATAGAGAGACAGTGAGGGGACTAGAGGTAGGTGGGGGTAGAGGTATCTAAATAGAGAGGCAGTGAGGGGACTAGAGGTAGGTGGGGGGATAGAGGTATCTAAATAGAGAGACAGTGAGGGGACTAGAGGTAGGTGGGGGGGGTAGAGGTATCTAAATAGAGAGGCAGTGAGGGGACTAGAGGTAGGTGGGGGGTGGAGGTATCTAAATAGAGAGGCAGTGAGGGGACTAGAGGTAGGTGGGGGGGTAGAGGTATCTAAATAGAGAGGCACTGAGGGGACTAGAGGTAGGTGGGGGGTAGAGGTATCTAAATAGAGAGGCAGTGAGGGGACTAGAGGTAGGTGGGGGGGTGGAGGTATTTAAATAGAAAGGCAGTGAGGGGACTAGAGGTAGGTGGGGGGGTAGAGGTATCTAAATAGAGAGACAGTGAGGGGACTAGAGGTAGGTGGGGGGGGTAGAGGTATCTAAATAGAGAGGCAGTGAGGGGACTAGAGGTAGGTGGGGGGGGTAGAGGTATCTAAATAGAGAGACAGTGAAGGGACTAGAGGTAGGTGGGGGGAGGGGTAGAGGTATCTAAATAGAGAGGCAGTGAGGGGACTAGAGGTAGGTGGGGGGGGTATCTAAATAGAGAGGCAGTGAGGGGACTAGAGGTAGGTGGGGGGGTAGAGGTATCTAAATAGAGAGGCAGTGAGGGGACTAGAGGTAGGTGGGGGGTAGAGGTATCTAAATAGAGAGGCAGTGAGGGGACTAGAGGTAGGTGGAGGGGTAGAGGTATCTAAATAGAGAGGCAGTGAGGGGACTAGAGGTAGGTGGGGGGGTAGAGGTATCTAAATAGAGAGGCAGTGAGGGGACTAGAGGTAGGTGGGGGGGTAGAGGTATCTAAATAGAGAGGCAGTGAGGGGACTAGAGGTAGGTGGGGGGGTAGAGGTATCTAAATAGAGAGGCAGTGAGGGGACTAGAGGTAGGTGGGAGGTGGAGGTATCTAAATAGAGAGGCAGTGAGGGGACTAGAGGTAGGTGGGGGGGTAGAGGTATCTAAATAGAGAGGCAGTGAGGGGACTAGAGGTAGGTGGGGGGGGTAGAGGTATCTAAATAGAGAGGCAGTGAGGGGACTAGAGGTAGGTGGGGGGTAGAGGTATCTAAATAGAGAGACAGTGAGGGGACTAGAGGTAGGTGGGGGGTAGAGGTATCTAAATAGAGAGGCAGTGAGGGGACTAGAGGTAGGTGGGGGGATAGAGGTATCTAAATAGAGAGACAGTGAGGGGACTAGAGGTAGGTGGGGGGGTAGAGGTATCTAAATAGAGAGGCAGTGAGGGGACTAGAGGTAGGTGGGGGGGTGGAGGTATATAAATAGAGAGGCAGTGAGGGGACTAGAGGTAGGTGGGGGGTAGAGGTATCTAAATAGAGAGGCACTGAGGGGACTAGAGGTAGGTGGGGGGGTAGAGGTATCTAAATAGAGAGGCAGTGAGGGGACTAGAGGTAGGTGGGGGGGTGGAGGTATTTAAATAGAAAGGCAGTGAGGGGACTAGAGGTAGGTGGGGGGGTAGAGGTATCTAAATAGAGAGACAGTGAGGGGACTAGAGGTAGGTGGGGGGGTAGAGGTATCTAAATAGAGAGGCAGTGAGGGGACTAGAGGTAGGTGGGGGGGGTAGAGGTATCTAAATAGAGAGGCAGTGAAGGGACTAGAGGTAGGTGGGGGGGGGTAGAGGTATCTAAATAGAGAGGCAGTGAGGGGACTAGAGGTAGGTGGGGGGGGGTATCTAAATAGAGAGGCAGTGAGGGGACTAGAGGTAGGTGGGGGGGGGTAGAGGTATCTAAATAGAGAGGCAGTGAGGGGACTAGAGGTAGGTGGGGGGGGTAGAGGTATCTAAATAGAGAGACAGTGAGGGGACTAGAGGTAGGTGGGGGGGGGTAGAGGTATCTAAATAGAGAGGCAGTGAGGGGACTAGAGGTAGGTGGGGGGGTGGAGGTATCTAAATAGAGAGGCAGTGAGGGGACTAGAGGTAGGTGAGGGAGGTGAGGGGACTAGAGGGGTAGAGGTATCTAAATAGAGAGACAGTGAGGGGACTAGAGGTAGGTGGGGGGGGGGTAGAGGTATCTAAATAGAGAGACAGTGAAGGGACTAGAGGTAGGTGGGGGGAGGGGTAGAGGTATCTAAATAGAGAGGCAGTGAGGGGACTAGAGGTAGGTGGGGGGTGGAGGTATCTAAATAGAGAGGCAGTGAGGGGACTAGAGGTAGGTGGGGGGTAGAGGTATCTAAATAGATAGACAGTGAGGGGACTAGAGGTGGGGGGGGTAGGTATCTAAATAGAGAGGCAGTGAGGGGACTAGAGGTAGAGGTATCTAAATAGAGAGGCAGTGAGGGGACTAGAGGTAGGTGGGGGTAGAGGTATCTAAATAGAGAGGCAGTGAGGGGACTAGAGGTAGGTGGGGGGTAGAGGTATCTAAATAGAGAGGCAGTGAGGGGACTAGAGGTAGGTGGGGGGTAGAGGTATCTAAATAGAGAGGCAGTGAGGGGACTAGAGGTAGGTGGGGGGTAGAGGTATCTAAATAGAGAGGCAGTGAGGGGACTAGAGGTATCTAAATAGAGAGGCAGAGGCAGGTAGAGGTAGGTAGGGGGGGGGTAGAGGTATCTAAATAGAGAGGGGACAGGTGGGAGGGGACTAGAGAGACAGTGAGGGGACTAGAGGTAGGTGGGGGTAGAGGTATCTAAATAGAGAGGCAGTGAGGGGACTAGAGGTAGGTGGGGGGGGGTAGAGGTATCTAAATAGAGAGGCAGTGAGGGGACTAGAGGTAGGTGGGGGGGTAGAGGTATCTAAATAGAGAGACAGTGAGGGGACTAGAGGTAGGTGGGGGGTAGAGGTATCTAAATAGAGAAGCAGTGAGGGGACTAGAGGTAGGTGGGGGGGTAGAGGTATCTAAATAGAGAGGCAGTGAGGGGACTAGAGGTAGGTGGGGGGGTAGAGGTATCTAAATAGAGAGGCAGTGAGGGGACTAGAGGTAGGTGGGGGGGTGGAGGTATCTAAATAGAGAGGCAGTGAGGGGACTAGAGGTAGGTGGGGGGTAGAGGTATCTAAATAGAGAGGCACAGTGAGGGGACTAGAGGTAGGTGGGGGGGTAGAGGTATCTAAATAGAGAGGCAGTGAGGGGACTAGAGGTAGGTGGGGGGGTAGAGGTATCTAAATAGAGAGGCAGTGAGGGGACTAGAGGTAGGTGGGGGGGTAGAGGTATCTAAATAGAGAGACAGTGAGGGGACTAGAGGTAGGTGGGGGGTAGAGGTATCTAAATAGAGAAGCAGTGAGGGGACTAGAGGTAGGTGGGGGGGTAGAGGTATCTAAATAGAGAGGCAGTGAGGGGACTAGAGGTAGGTAGGTAGAGGTATCTAAATAGAGAGGGGGGTAGAGGAGGTGGGGGGGGGGTATCTAAATAGAGAGGCAAGGGGACTAGAGGTAGGTATCAGTGAGGGGACTAGAGGTAGGTGGGGGGTAGAGGTATCTAAATAGAGAGGCAGTGAGGGGACTAGAGGTAGGTGGGGGGGTAGAGGTATCTAAATAGAGAGACAGTGAGGGGACTAGAGGTAGGTAGAGGGGGGGGGGTAGAGGTATCTAAATAGAGAGGCAGTGAGGGGACTAGAGGTAGGTGGGGGGGGGTAGAGGTATCTAAATAGAGAGCAGTGAGGGGACTAGAGGTAGGTGGGGGGGGGTAGAGGTATCTAAATAGAGAGACAGAGGACTAGAGGTAGGGGGGGGGGGTAGAGGTATCTAAATAGAGAGGCAGTGAGGGGACTAGAGGTAGGTGGGGGGGTAGGTAGAGAGACAGTGAAGGGACTAGAGGTAGGTGGGGGGGGGGTAGAGGTATCTAAATAGAGAGGCAGTGAGGGGACTAGAGGTGGAGGTATCTAAATAGAGAGGCAGTGGGGGACTAGAGGTAGGTATCTAAATAGAGAGGCAGTGAGGGGACTAGAGGTAGGTGGGGGGTAGAGGTATCTAAATAGAGAGGCAGTGAGGGGACTAGAGGTAGGTAAATAGAGAGGCAGGGGGGTAGAGAGGTATCTAAATAGAGAGGCAGTGAGGGGACTAGAGGTAGGTGGGGGGTAGAGGTATCTAAATAGAGAGGCAGTGAGGGGACTAGAGGTAGGTGGGGGGTAGAGGTATCTAAATAGAGAGCAGTGAGGGGACTAGAGGTAGGGGGGGGGGGTGGAGGTATCTAAATAGAGAGGCAGTGAGGGGACTAGAGGTAGGTGGGGGGTGGAGGTATCTAAATAGAGAGGCAGTGAGGGGACTAGAGGTAGGTGGGGGGTAGAGGTATCTAAATAGAGAGGCAGTGAGGGGACTAGAGGTAGGTGGGGGGGTGGAGGTATCTAAATAGAGAGACAGTGAGGGGACTAGAGGTAGGTGGGGGGGTAGAGGTATCTAAATAGAGAGACAGTGAGGGGACTAGAGGTAGGTGGGGGGTAGAGGTATCTAAATAGAGAGGCAGTGAGGGGACTAGAGGTAGGTGGAGGGATAGAGGTATCTAAATAGAGAGGCAGTGAGGGGACTAGAGGTAGGTGGGGGGGTGGAGGTATCTAAATAGAGAGGCAGTGAGGGGACTAGAGGTAGGTGGGGGGGTAGAGGTATCTAAATAGAGAGACAGTGAGGGGACTAGAGGTAGGTGGGGGGGGTAGAGGTATCTAAATAGAGAGGCAGTGAGGGGACTAGAGGTAGGTGGGGGGTAGAGGTATCTAAATAGAGAGACAGTGAAGGGACTAGAGGTAGGTGGGGGGAGGGGTAGAGGTATCTAAAGAGGCAGTGAGGGGACTAGAGGTAGGTGGGGGGGGGTGGAGGTATCTAAATAGAGAGGCAGTGAGGGGACTAGAGGTAGGTGGGGGGGGTAGAGGTATCTAAATAGAGAGACAGTGAGGGGACTAGAGGTAGGTGGGGGGGGGGGTAGAGGTATCTAAATAGAGAGGCAGTGAGGGGACTAGAGGTAGTGGGGGACTAGAGGTAGGTGGGGGGTAGAATCTAGAGAGGCAGTGAGGGGACTAGAGGTAGGTGGGGGGGGGTAGAGGTATGAGGGGACTAAATAGAGGAGAGGCAGTGAGGGGACTAGAGGTAGGTGGGGGGGTAGAGGTATCTAAATAGAGAGGCAGTGAGGGGACTAGAGGTAGGTGGGGGGGTGGAGGTATCTAAATAGAGAGGCAGTGAGGGGACTAGAGGTAGGTGGGGGGGTGGAGGTATCTAAATAGAGAGGCAGTGAGGGGACTAGAGAGGTGGGGGGGTAGAGGTGGGGGGGGGGGTAGGTGGGGGGTGGAGGTATCTAAATAGAGAGGCAGTGAGGGGACTAGAGGTAGGTGGGGGGTGGAGGTATCTAAATAGAGAGGCAGTGAGGGGACTAGAGAGGTAGGTGGGGGGTAGGAGGTATCTAAATAGAGAGGCAGTGAGGGGACTAGAGGTAGGTGGGGGGGGGAGGTATCTAAATAGAGAGGCAGTGAGGGGACTAGAGGTAGGTGGGGGGTAGAGGTATCTAAATAGAGAGGCAGTGAGGGGACTAGAGGTAGGTGGGGGGGGTGGAGGTATCTAAATAGAGAGGCAGTGAGGGGACTAGAGGTAGGTGGGGGGTAGAGGTATCTAAATAGAGAGACAGTGAGGGGACTAGAGGTAGGTGGGGGGTAGAGGTATCTAAATAGAGAGGCAGTGAGGTAGGTGGGGGGGGACTAAATAGAGGTAGGTGGAGGGATAGAGGTATCTAAATAGAGAGACAGTGAGGGGACTAGAGGTAGGTGGGGGGTAGAGGTATCTAAATAGAGAGGCAGTGAGGGGACTAGAGGTAGGTGGGGGGTGGAGGTATCTAAATAGAGAGGCAGTGAGGGGACTAGAGGTAGGTGGGGGGTAGAGGTATCTAAATAGAGAGACAGTGAGGGGACTAGAGGTAGGTGGGGGGGTAGAGGTATCTAAATAGAGAGGCAGTGAGGGGACTAGAGGTAGGTGGGGGGTAGAGGTATCTAAATAGAGAGACAGTGAAGGGACTAGAGGTAGGTGGGGGAGGGGTAGAGGTATCTAAATAGAGAGGCAGTGAGGGGACTAGAGGTAGGTGGGGGAGGGGTAGAGGTATCTAAATAGAGAGGCAGTGAGGGGACTAGAGGTAGGTGGGGGGTAGAGGTATCTAAATAGATAGACAGTGAGGGGACTAGAGGTAGGTGGGGGGGGGTAGAGGTATCTAAATAGAGAGGCAGTGAGGGGACTAGAGGTAGGTGGGGGTAGAGGTATCTAAATAGAGAGACAGTGAGGGGACTAGAGGTAGGTGGGGGGTAGAGGTATCTAAATAGAGAGGCAGTGAGGGGACTAGAGGTAGGTGGGGGGTAGAGGTATCTAAATAGAGAGGCAGTGAGGGGACTAGAGGTAGGTGGGGGGGGGGGGGGTGGAGGTATCTAAATAGAGAGGCAGTGAGGGGACTAGAGGTAGGTGGGGGGTAGAGGTATCTAAATAGAGAGGCAGTGAGGGGACTAGAGGTAGGTGGGGGGGTGGAGGTATCTAAATAGAGAGGCAGTGAGGGGACTAGAGGTAGGTGGGGGGGTAGAGGTATCTAAATAGAGAGGCAGTGAGGGGACTAGAGGTAGGTGGGGGGGTGGAGGTATCTAAATAGAGAGACAGTGAGGGGACTAGAGGTAGGTGGGGGGGTAGAGGTATCTAAATAGAGAGGCAGTGAGGGGACTAGAGGGAGGGGGGGGGGGGGGGTGGAGGTATCTAAATAGAGAGGCAGTGAGGGGACTAGAAGTAGGTGGGGGGTATCTAAATAGAGAGGCAGTGAGGGGACTAGAGGTAGGTGGGGGGGTAGAGGTATCTAAATAGAGAGACAGTGAGGGGACTAGAGGTAGGTGGGGGGTAGGGTATCTAGAGAAGCAGTGAGGGGACTAGAGGTAGGGGGGGGGTAGAGGTATCTAAATAGAGAGGCAGTGAGGGGACTAGAGGTAGGTGGGGGGTAGAGGTATCAAAATAGAGAGGCAGTGAGGGGACTAGAGGTAGGTGGGGGGTGGAGGAATCAAATAGAGAGGCAGTGAGGGGACTAGAGGTAGGTGGGGGGTAGAGGTATCTAAATAGAGAGGCAGTGAGGGGACTAGAGGTAGGTGGGGGGGTAAAGGTATCTAAATAGAGAGGCAGTGAGGGGACTAGAGGTAGGTGGGGGGTAGAGGTATCTAAATAGAGAGGCAGTGAGGGGACTAGAGGTAGGTGGGGGGGTAGAGGTATCTAAATAGAGAGGCAGTGAGGGGACTAGAGGTAGGTGGGGGGGGTAGAGGTATCTAAATAGAGAGGCAGTGAGGGGACTAGAGGTAGGTGGGGGGTGGAGGTATCTAAATAGAGAGACAGTGAGGGGACTAGAGGTAGGTGGAGGGGTAGAGGTATCTAAATAGAGAGGCAGTGAGGGGACTAGAGGTAGGTGGGGGGGTAGAGGTATCTAAATATAGAGGCAGTGAGGGGACTAGAGGTAGGTGGGGGGGTGGAGGTATCTAAATAGAGAGGCAGTGAGGGGACTAGAGGTAGGTGGGGGGTGGAGGTATCTAAATAGAGAGACAGTGAGGGGACTAGAGGTAGGTGGGGGGGTAGAGGTATCTAAATAGAGAGGCAGTGAGGGGACTAGAGGTAGGTGGGGGGGTGGAGGTATCTAAATAGAGAGGCAGTGAGGGGACTAGAAGTAGGTGGGGGGGGGGTATCTAAATAGAGAGGCAGTGAGGGGACTAGAGGTAGGTGGGGGGGGTAGAGGTATCTAAATAGAGAGGCAGTGAGGGGACTAGAGGTAGGTGGGGGGTAGAGGTATCTAAATAGAGAGGCAGTGAGGGGACTAGAGGTAGGTGGGGGGGTGGAGGTATCTAAATAGAGAGGCAGTGAGGGGACTAGAAGTAGGTGGGGGGGGTATCTAAATAGAGAGGCAGTGAGGGGACTAGAGGTAGGTGGGGGGGGTAGAGGTATCTAAATAGAGAGGCAGTGAGGGGACTAGAGGTAGGTGGGGGGGTAGAGGTATCTAAATAGAGAGGCAGTGAGGGGACTAGAGGTAGGTGGGGGGGGGGGTAGAGGTATCTAAATAGAGAGGCAGTGAGGGGACTAGAGGTAGGTGGGGGGTGGAGGTATCTAAATAGAGAGACAGTGAGGGGACTAGAGGTAGGTGGGGGGGTAGAGGTATCTAAATAGAGAAGCAGTGAGGGGACTAGAGGTAGGTGGGGGGGTAGAGGTATCTAAATAGAGAGGCAGTGAGGGGACTAGAGGTAGGTGGGGGGTAGAGGTATCTAAATAGAGAGGCAGTGAGGGGACTAGAGGTAGGTGGGGGGGGGTAGAGGTATCTAAATAGAGAGACAGTGAGGGGACTAGAGGTAGGTGGGGGGGTAGAGGTATCTAAATAGAGAGGCAGTGAGGGGACTAGAGGTAGGTGGTGGGGTAGAGGTATCAAAATAGAGAGGCAGTGAGGGGACTAGAGGTAGGTGGGGGGTGGAGGAATCTAAATAGAGAGGCAGTGAGGGGACTAGAGGTAGGTGGGGGGGTAGAGGTATCTAAATAGATAGACAGTGAGGGGACTAGAGGTAGGTGGGGGGGGGTAGAGGTATCTAAATAGAGAGGCAGTGAGGGGACTAGAGGTAGGTAGGGGGGGGGGGGTATCTAAATAGAGAGGCAGTGAGGGGACTAGAGGTAGGTGGGGGGTAGAGGTATCTAAATAGAGAGGCAGTGAGGGGACTAGAGGTAGGTGGGGGGGTAGAGGTATCTAAATAGAGAGACAGTGAGGGGACTAGAGGTAGGTGGGGGGGTAGAGGTATCTAAATAGAGAGGCAGTGAGGGGACTAGAGGTAGGTGGGGGGTAGAGGTATCTAAATAGAGAGGCAGTGAGGGGGGAGGTAGGGGGGGGGGTGGAGGTATCTAAATAGAGAGGCAGTGAGGGGACTAGAGGTAGGTGGGGGGTGGAGGTATCTAAATAGAGAGGCAGTGAGGGGACTAGAGGTAGGTGGGGGGGTAGAGGTATCTAAATAGAGAGGCAGTGAGGGGACTAGAGGTAGGTGGGGGGTGGAGGTATCTAAATAGAGAGACAGTGAGGGGACTAGAAGTAGGTGGGGGGGTAGAGGTATCTAAATAGAGAGACAGTGAGGGGACTAGAGGTAGGTGGGGGGTAGAGGTATCTAAATAGAGAGGCAGTGAGGGGACTAGAGGTAGGTGGAGGGATAGAGGTATCTAAATAGAGAGGCAGTGAGGGGACTAGAGGTAGGTGGGGGGTGGAGGTATCTAAATAGAGAGGCAGTGAGGGGACTAGAGGTAGGTGGGGGGGGTAGAGGTATCTAAATAGAGAGACAGTGAGGGGACTAGAGGTAGGTGGGGGGTAGAGGTATCTAAATAGAGAGGCAGTGAGGGGACTAGAGGTAGGTGGGGGGGTAGAGGTATCTAAATAGAGAGACAGTGAAGGGACTAGAGGTAGGTGGGGGGAGGGGTAGAGGTATCTAAATAGAGAGGCAGGGGACTAGAGGTAGGTGGGGGGTGGGGTATCTAAATAGAGAGCAGTAGGGGACTAGAGGTAGGTGGGGGGGTAGAGGTATCTAAATAGATAGACAGTGAGGGGACTAGAGGTAGGTGGGGGGGGGGTAGAGGTATCTAAATAGAGAGGCAGTGAGGGGACTAGAGGTAGGTGGGGGGGGTATCTAAATAGAGAGGCAGTGAGGGGACTAGAGGTAGGTGGGGGGTAGAGGTATCTAAATAGAGAGGCAGTGAGGGGACTAGAGGTAGGTGGGGGGTAGAGGTATCTAAATAGAGAGACAGTGAGGGGACTAGAGGCAGGTGGAGGGGTAGGGTATCTAAATAGAGAGGCAGTGAGGGGACTAGAGGTAGGGGGGGTAGAGGTATCTAAATAGAGAGGCAGTGAGGGGACTAGAGGTAGGTAGGGGGGGGGGTGGAGGTATCTAAATAGAGAGGCAGTGAGGGGACTAGAGGTAGGTGGGGGGTGGAGGTATCTAAATAGAGAGGCAGTGAGGGGACTAGAGGTAGGTGGGGGGTAGAGGTATCTAAATAGAGAGGCAGTGAGGGGACTAGAGGTAGGTGGGGGGTGGAGGTATCTAAATAGAGAGACAGTGAGGGGACTAGAGGTAGGTGGGGGGTAGAGGTATCTAAATAGAGAGGCAGTGAGGGGACTAGAGGTAGGTGGGGGGGGGAGGTATCTAAATAGAGAGGCAGTGAGGGGACTAGAAGTAGGTGGGGGGGTATCTAAATAGAGAGGCAGTGAGGGGATAGAGGAGGTGGGGGGGGGTGGAGGTATCTAAATAGAGAGGCAGTGAGGGGACTAGAGGTAGGTGGGGGGTGGAGGTATCTAAATAGAGAGGCAGTGAGGGGACTAGAGGTAGGTGGGGGGTAGAGGTATCTAAATAGAGAGGCAGTGAGGGGACTAGAGGTAGGTGGGGGGGTGGAGGTATCTAAATAGAGAGACAGTGAGGGGACTAGAAGTAGGTGGGGGGGTAGAGGTATCTAAATAGAGAGACAGTGAGGGGACTAGAGGTAGGTGGGGGGTAGATGTATCTAAATAGAGAGGCAGTGAGGGGACTAGAGGTAGGTGGAGGGATAGAGGTATCTAAATAGAGAGACAGTGAGGGGACTAGAGGTAGGTGGGGGGTAGAGGTATCTAAATAGAGAGGCAGTGAGGGGACTAGAGGTAGGTGGGGGGGTGGAGGTATCTAAATAGAGAGGCAGTGAGGGGACTAGAGGTTGGTGGTGGGTTAGAGGTATCTAAATAGAGAGACAGTGAGGGGACTAGAGGTAGGTGGGGGGGTAGAGGTATCTAAATAGAGAGGCAGTGAGGGGACTAGAGGTAGGTGGGGGGGTAGAGGTATCTAAATAGAGAGACAGTGAAGGGACTAGAGGTAGGTGGGGGGAGGGGTAGAGGTATCTAAATAGAGAGGCAGTGAGGGGACTAGAGGTAGGTGGGGGAGGGGTAGAGGTATCTAAATAGAGAGGCAGTGAGGGGACTAGAGGTAGGTGGGGGGGTAGAGGTATCTAAATAGATAGACAGTGAGGGGACTAGAGGTAGGTGGGGGGGGTAGAGGTATCTAAATAGAGAGGCAGTGAGGGGACTAGAGGTAGGTGGGGGGGTAGAGGTATCTAAATAGAGAGACAGTGAGGGGACTAGAGGTAGGTGGAGGGGTAGAGGTATCTAAATAGAGAGGCAGTGAGGGGACTAGAGGTAGGTGGGGGGGGTAGAGGTATCTAAATAGAGAGGCAGTGAGGGGACTAGAGGTAGGTGGGGGGGGGGGGGGTGGAGGTATCTAAATAGAGAGGCAGTGAGGGGACTAGAGGTAGGTGGGGGGGTGGAGGTATCTAAATAGAGAGGCAGTGAGGGGACTAGAGGTAGGTGGGGGGGTGGAGGTATCTAAATAGAGAGGCAGTGAGGGGACTAGAGGTAGGTGGGGGGGTAGAGGTATCTAAATAGAGAGGCAGTGAGGGGACTAGAGGTAGGTGGGGGGTGGAGGTATCTAAATAGAGAGACAGTGAGGGGACTAGAGGTAGGTGGGGGGTAGAGGTATCTAAATAGAGAGGCAGTGAGGGGACTAGAGGTAGGTGGGGGGGGGGGGTGGAGGTATCTAAATAGAGAGGCAGTGAGGGGACTAGAAGTAGGTGGGGGGTATCTAAATAGAGAGGCAGTGAGGGGACTAGAGGTAGGTGGGGGGGTAGAGGTATCTAAATAGAGAGACAGTGAGGGGACTAGAGGTAGGTGGGGGGTAGAGGTATCTAAATAGAGAAGCAGTGAGGGGACTAGAGGTAGGTGGGGGGGTAGAGGTATCTAAATAGAGAGGCAGTGAGGGGACTAGAGGTAGGTGGGGGGTAGAGGTATCAAAATAGAGAGGCAGTGAGGGGACTAGAGGTAGGTGGGGGGTGGAGGAATCCAAATAGAGAGGCAGTGAGGGGACTAGAGGTAGGTGGGGGGGGTAGAGGTATCTAAATAGAGAGGCAGTGAGGGGACTAGAGGTAGGTGGGGGGGGGTAAAGGTATCTAAATAGAGAGGCAGTGAGGGGACTAGAGGTAGGTGGGCGGGTAGAGGTATCTAAATAGAGAGGCAGTGAGGGGACTAGAGGTAGGTGGGGGGTAGAGGTATCTAAATAGAGAGGCAGTGAGGGGACTAGAGGTAGGTGGGGGGGTAGAGGTATCTAAATAGAGAGGCAGTGAGGGGACTAGAGGTAGGTGGGGGGGTAGAGGTATCTAAATAGAGAGACAGTGAGGGGACTAGAGGTAGGTGGAGGGGTAGAGGTATCTAAATAGAGAGGCAGTGAGGGGACTAGAGGTAGGTGGGGGGGTAGAGGTATCTAAATAGAGAGGCAGTGAGGGGACTAGAGGTAGGTGGGGGGGGTGGAGGTATCTAAATAGAGAGGCAGTGAGGGGACTAGAGGTAGGTGGGGGGGTGGAGGTATCTAAATAGAGAGACAGTGAGGGGACTAGAGGTAGGTGGGGGGGTAGAGGTATCTAAATAGAGAGGCAGTGAGGGGACTAGAGGTAGGTGGGGGGGTGGAGGTATCTAAATAGAGAGGCAGTGAGGGGACTAGAAGTAGGTGGGGGGGGTATCTAAATAGAGAGGCAGTGAGGGGACTAGAGGTAGGTGGGGGGTAGAGGTATCTAAATAGAGAGGCAGTGAGGGGACTAGAGGTAGGTGGGGGTAGAGGTATCTAAATAGAGAGGCAGTGAGGGGACTAGAGGTAGGTGGGGGGGGGGTGGAGGTATCTAAATAGAGAGGCAGTGAGGGGACTAGAAGTAGGTGGGGGGGTATCTAAATAGAGAGGCAGTGAGGGGACTAGAGGTAGGTGGGGGGGGTAGAGGTATCTAAATAGAGAGGCAGTGAGGGGACTAGAGGTAGGTGGGGGGTAGAGGTATCTAAATAGAGAGGCAGTGAGGGGACTAGAGGTAGGGGGGGGGGTAGAGGTATCTAAATAGAGAGGCAGTGAGGGGACTAGAGGTAGGTGGGGGGTAGAGGTATCTAAATAGAGAGACAGTGAGGGGACTAGAGGTAGGTGGGGGGTAGAGGTATCTAAATAGAGAAGCAGTGAGGGGACTAGAGGTAGGTGGGGGGTAGAGGTATCTAAATAGAGAGGCAGTGAGGGGACTAGAGGTAGGTGGGGGGGTAGAGGTATCTAAATAGAGAGGCAGTGAGGGGACTAGAGGTAGGTGGGGGGGGGTAGAGGTATCTAAATAGAGAGACAGTGAGGGGACTAGAGGTAGGTGGGGGGGTAGAGGTATCTAAATAGAGAGGCAGTGAGGGGACTAGAGGTAGGTGGTGGGGTAGAGGTATCAAAATAGAGAGGCAGTGAGGGGACTAGAGGTAGGTGGGGGGTGGAGGAATCTAAATAGAGAGGCAGTGAGGGGACTAGAGGTAGGTGGGGGGGTAGAGGTATATAAATAGAGAGGCAGTGAGGGGACTAGAGGTAGGTGGGGGGGGGGGTAAAGGTATCTAAATAGAGAGGCAGTGAGGGGACTAGAGGTAGGTGGGGGGTAGAGGTATCTAAATAGAGAGACAGTGAGGGGACTAGAGGTAGGTGGGGGGTAGAGGTATCTAAATAGAGAGGCAGTGAGGGGACTAGAGGTAGGTGGGGGGGTAGAGGTATCTAAATAGAGAGGCAGTGAGGGGACTAGAGGTAGGTGGGGGGTAGAGGTATCTAAATAGAGAGGCAGTGAGGGGACTAGAGGTAGGTGGGGGGGTAGAGGTATCTAAATAGAGAGACAGTGAGGGGACTAGAGGTAGGTGGGGGGGGTAGAGGTATCTAAATAGAGAGACAGTGAGGGGACTAGAGGTAGGTGGGGGGTAGAGGTATCTAAATAGAGAGGCAGTGAGGGGACTAGAGGTAGGTGGTGGGGTAGAGGTATCAAAATAGAGAGGCAGTGAGGGGACTAGAGGTAGGTGGGGGGTGGAGGAATCTAAATAGAGAGGCAGTGAGGGGACTAGAGGTAGTGGGGGGGGGGTAGAGGTATCTAAATAGAGAGGCAGTGAGGGGACTAGAGGTAGGTAGGGGGGGGTAAAGGTATCTAAATAGAGAGGCAGTGAGGGGACTAGAGGTAGGTGGGGGGGGTAGAGGTATCTAAATAGAGAGACAGTGAGGGGACTAGAGGTAGGTGGGGGGTAGAGGTATCTAAATAGAGAGGCAGTGAGGGGACTAGAGGTAGGTGGGGGGTAGAGGTATCTAAATAGAGAGACAGTGAGGGGACTAGAGGTAGGTGGGGGGGTAGAGGTATCTAAATAGAGAGGCAGTGAGGGGACTAGAGGTAGGTGGGGGGGTAGAGGTATCTAAATAGAGAGGCAGTGAGGGGACTAGAGGTAGGTGGGGGGGGGGGGGTAAGAGGTATCTAAATAGAGAGGCAGTGAGGGGACTAGAGGTAGGTGGGGGGGTAGAGGTATATAAATAGAGAGACAGTGAGGGGACTAGAGGTAGGTGGGGGTAGAGGTATCTAAATAGAGAAGCAGTGAGGGGACTAGAGGTAGGTGGGGGGTAGAGGTATCTAAATAGAGAAGCAGTGAGGGGACTAGAGGTAGGTGGGGGGGTAGAGGTATCTAAATAGAGAGGCAGTGAGGGGACTAGAGGTAGGTGGGGGGGGGTAGAGGTATCTAAATAGAGAGACAGTGAGGGGACTAGAGGTAGGTGGGGGGGTAGAGGTATCTAATTAGAGAGGCAGTGAGGGGACTAGAGGTGGGGGGGAGGGGTCATAGCAAACACAGGTGAATGACAAAGATAGCCATAGAGAGAGGAGGATTAAAAGCAAATTTACATTTCCCCCAAAAAATGACATTTTCGTCTTTTGAACTTCTAGTCATGAAATCTATGCAGCCTACTCAATCACTTTTTATAGCTACTGTTTACAGGCCTCCTAGGCCATATACAGCGTTCCTCATTGAGTTCCCTGAATTCCTATCGGACCTTGTAGTCATAGCAGATAATATTCTAATTTTTGGTGACTTTAATATTCACATGGAAAAGTCCACAGACCCACTGCAAAAGGCTTTTGGAGCCATCATCGACTCAGTGGGTTTTGTCCAACATGTCTCTGGACCTACTCACTGTCACAATCATACTCTGGACCTAGTTTTGTCCCATGGAATAAATGTTGTGGATCTTAATGTTTTTCTTCATAATCCTGGACTATCGGACCACCATTTTATTATTACGTTTGCAATTGCAACAAATAATCTGCTCAGACCCCAACCAAGGAGCATCAAAAATTGTGCTATAAATTCACAGACAACACAAAGATTCCTTGATGCCCTTCCAGACTCCCTCTGTCTACCCAATGACGCCAGAGGACAAAAATCAGTTAACCACCTAACTGAGGAACTCAATTTAACCATCCACAATACCCTAGATGCAGTTGCACCCCTAAAAGCTAAAAACATTTCTCATAAGAAACTAGCTCCCAAGTATACAGAAAATACCCGAGCTCTGAAGCAAGCTTCCAGAAAATTGGAACGGAAATGGCGCCACACCAAACTGGAAGTCTTTCCCGACTAGCTTGGAAAGACAGTACCTTGCAGTATCGAAGAGCCCTCACTGCTGCTCGATCATCCTATTTTTCCAACTTAATTGAGGAAAATAAGAACAATCCAAAATTTCTTTTTGATACTGTCGCAAAGCTAACTAAAAAGCAGCATTCCCTAAATGAGGATGGCTTTCACTTCAGCAGTAATACACTCATGAACTTCTTTGAGGAAAATATCATATTTATTAGAAAGCAAATTACAGACTCCTCTTTAAATCTGCGTATTCCTTCAAAGCTCAGTTGTCCTGAGTCTGCACAACTCTGCCAGGACCTAGGATCAAGAGAGACACTCAAGTGTTTTAGTACTATATCTCTTGACACAATGATGAAAATAATCATGGTCTCTAAACCTTCAAGCTGCATACTGGACCCTATTCCAACTAAACTACTGAAAGAGCTGCTTCCTGTGCTTGGCCCTCCTATGTTGAACATAATAAACGGCTCTCTATCCACCGGATGTGTAACAAACTCACTAAAAGTGGCAGTAATAAAGGCTCTCTTGAAAAAGCCAAACCTTGACCCAGAAAATATAAAAGACTATTGGACGATATCGAATCTTCCATTCCTCTCAACATTTTTAGAAAAGTCTGTTGCGCAGCAACTCACTGCCTTCCTGAAGACAAACAATGTATATGAAATGCTTCAGTCTGGTTTTAGACCCCATCATAGCACTGAGACTGCACTTGTGAAGGTGGTAAATGACCTTTTAATGGCATCAGACCGAGGCTCTGCATCTGTCCTCGTGTTCCTAGACCTTATTGCTGCTTTTGATACCATCGATCACCACATTCTTTTGGAGAGATTGGAAACCCAAATTGGTCTACACGGACTGGCCTGGTTTAGATCTTATCTGTCGGAAGGATATCAGTTTGTCTCTGTGAAAAGTTTGTCCTCTGACAAATCAACTGTAAATTTCGGTGTTCCTCAAGGTTCCATTTTAGGACCACTATTGTTTTCACTATATACAGTGCCTTGCGAAAGTATTCGGCCCCCTTGAACTTTGCGACCTTTTGCCACATTTCAGGCTTCAAACATAAAGATATAAAACTATATTTTTTTGTGAAGAATCAACAACAAGTGGGACACAATCATGAAGTGGAACGACATTTATTGGATATTTCAAACTTTAACGAATCAAAAACGGAAAAATTGGGTGTGCAAAATTATTCAGCCCCCTTAAGTTAATACTTTGTAGCGCCACCTTTTGCTGCGATTACAGCTGTAAGTCGCTTGGGGTATGTCTCTATCAGTTTTGCACATCGAGAGACTGAATTTTTTTCCCATTCCTCCTTGCAAAACAGCTCGAGCTCAGTGAGGTTGGATGGAGAGCATTTGTGAACAGCAGTTTTCAGTTCTTTCCACAGATTCTCGATTGGATTCAGGTCTGGACTTTGACTTGGCCATTCTAACACCTGGATATGTTTATTTTTGAACCATTCCATTGTAGATTTTGCTTTATGTTTTGGATCATTGTCTTGTTGGAAGACAAATCTCCGTCCCAGTCTCAGGTCTTTTGCAGACTCCATCAGGTTTTCTTCCAGAATGGTCCTGTATTTGGCTCCATCCATCTTCCCATCATTTTTAACCATCTTCCCTGTCCCTGCTGAAGAAAAGCAGGCCCAAACCATGATGCTGCCACCACCATGTTTGACAGTGGGGATGGTGTGTTCATTGTGATGAGCTGTGTTGCTTTTACGCCAAACATAACGTTTTGCATTGTTGCCAAAAAGTTCAATTTTGGTTTCATCTGACCAGAGCACCTTCTTCCACACGTTTGGTGTGTCTCCCAGGTGGCTTGTGGCAAACTTTAAATGAAACTTTTTATGGATATCTTTAAGAAATGGCTTTCTTCTTGCCACTCTTCCATAAAGGCCAGATTTGTGCAATATACGACTGATTGTTGTCCTATGGACAGAGTCTCCCACCTCAGCTGTAGATCTCTGTTGTTCATCCAGTGTGATCATGGGCCTCTTGGCTGCATCTCTGATCAGTCTTCTCCTTGTATGAGCTGAAAGTTTAGAGGGACGGCCAGGTCTTGGTAGATTTGCAGTGGTCTGATACTCCTTCCATTTCAATATTATCGCTTGCACAGTGCTCCTTGGAATGTTTAAAGCTTGGGAAATATTTTTGTATCCAAATCCGGCTTTAAACTTCTTCACAACAGTATCTCGGACCTGCCTGGTGTGTTTCTTGTTCTTCATGATGCTCTCTGCGCTTTTAACAGACCTCTGAGACTATCACAGTGCAGGTGCATTTATACGGAGACTTGATTACACACAGGTGGATTGTATTTATCATCATTAGTCATTTAGGTCAACATTGGATCATTCAGAGATCCTCACTGAACTTCTTGAGAGAGTTTGCTGCACTGAAAGTAAAGGGGCTGAATAATTTTGAACGCCCAATTTTTCAGTTTTTGATTTGTTAAAAAAGTTTGAATTATCCAATAAATGTCGTTCCTCTTCATGATTGTGTCCCACTTGTTGTTGATTCTTCACAAAAAAATACAGTTTTATATCTTTATGTTTGAGGCCTGAAATGTGGCAAAAGGTCGCAAAGTTCAAGGGGGGCCGAATACTTTCGCAAGGCACTGTATTTTACCTCTTGGGGATGTCATTCGAAAACATAATGTTAACGTTCACTGCTATGCGGATGACACACATCTGTACATTTCAATGAAACATGGTGAAGCCCCAAAATTTCCGTCGCTAGAAGCCTGTGTTTCAGACATAAGGAAGTGGGTGGCTGCAAACTTTCTACTTTTAAACTCGGACAAAACAGAGATGCTTGTTCTAGGTCCCAAGAAACAACGAGATCTTCTGTTGAATCTGAGAATTAATCTTAATGGTTGTACAGTCGTCTAAAATAAAACTGAAGGACCTTGGCGTTACTCTGGACCCTGATCTCTCTTTTGACGAACATATCAAGACTGTTTCAAGGACAGCTTTTTTCAATCTACGCAACATTGCAAAATCAGAAACTTTCTGTCCAAAAATGATGCAGAAGAATTAATCCATGCTTTTGTTAGACTACTGCAATGCTCTACTTTCCAGCTACCCGGATAAAGCACTAAATAAACTTCATTTAGTGCTAAATACGGCTGCAAGAATCCTGACTAGAACCACATTTTTTTTATCATATTACTCCAGTGCTAGCCTCCCTGCACTGGCTTCCTGTTAAGGCAAGGGCTGATTTCAGGGTTTTACTGCTAACCTACAAAGCATTACATGGGCTTGCTCCTACCTATCTCTCTGATTTGGTCCTTCCGTACATACCTACACGTACGCTACGGTCACAAGACGCAGGCCTCCTAATTGTCCCTAGAATTTCTAAGCAAACAGCTGGAGGCAGGGCTTTCTCCATTTTTATGGAATGGTCTGCCTACCCATGTGGGAGACACAGACTCTGTCTCAACCTTTAAGTCTTTACTGAAGACTCATCTCTTCAGTGGGTCATATGATTGAGTGTAGTCTGGCCCAGGAGTGTGGAGGTGAACGGAAAGGCTCTGGAGCAACGAACCACCCTTGCTGTCTCTGCCTGGCCGGTTCCCCTCTTTCCACTGTGATTCTCTGTATCTAAGCCTATTACAGGGACTGAGTCACTGGCTTACTGGTGCTCTTTCATGCTGTCCCTAGGAGGGGTGTGTCACTTGAGTGGGTTGAGTCACTGATGTGATCTTCCTGTGTGGGTTGGCGCCCCCCCTTGGGTTGTGCCGTGGCGGAGATCTTTGTGGGCTATACTCGGCCTTGTCTCAGCATGGTAAGTTGGTGGTTGAAGATATCCCTCTAGTGGTGTGGGGACTGTGCTTTTGCAAAGTGGGTGGGGTTATATCCTTCCTTTTTGGCCCTGTCCAGGGTTATTATCGGATGGGGCCACAGTGTCTCCTGACGGGGGGCTAGGGTCAGTTTGTTATATCTGGAGTACTTCTCCTGTCTTATCGGATGTCCTGTGTGAATTTAAATATGCTCTCTCTAATTCTCTCTTTCTCTCGGAAGACCTGAGCCCTAGGACCATGCCTTAGGACTACCTGGCATGAGGACTCCTAGCTGTCCCCAGTCCACCTGGCCGTGCTGCTGCTCCAGTTTCAACTGTTCTGCCTGCGGCTATGGAATCCTGACCTGTTCACCGGACGTGCTACCTGTTCCAGACCTGCTGTTTTCAACTCTCTAGAGACAGCAGGAGTGGTAGAGATACTCTTTTATGATCGGCTATGAAAAGCCAACTGACATTTACTCCTGAGGTGCTGACTTGCTGCACCCTTGACAACTACTGTGATTATTATTATTTGACCATGCTGGTCATTTATGAACATTTGAACATCTTGGCCATGTTCTGTTATAATCTCCACCCGGCACAGCCAGAAGAGGACTGGCCACCCCTCAGCCTGGTTCCTCTCTAGGTTTCTTCCTAGGTTTTGGCCTTTCAAGGGAGTTTTTCCTAGCCACCGTGCTTCTACACCTGCATTGCTTGCTATTTGGGGTTTTAGGCTGGGTTTCTGTACAGCACTTTGAGATATCAGCTGATGTACGAAGGGCTATATAAATACATTTGATTTGAATCACTGTCAAATGTTAGTTTTTTTTACAGGATGTTGAAGACAAGGAGATTATAGACAGCCCACTAACAGAGACAGAGTAATGACCCATTGCAACAGAAGAGCCATAACAACAATGAAGTGCTTTACGAGAGTAGTAAGGTGGGGTACCTAGCTAAACATAGACGGTGACGTTTTGTATGCGAAGACTAGACTTCCAGAGAAGGATCAACAAAAGGTGTGTGGCCAGAAAGGAGTTACTGTAATTAATCAACCACCCAATAAGTACACTTTGGTTAGACACATCACTGACTAATGCTTTCTGTTTGAGCGGGCTGCTCTTCCACAGAAAGTGTTTTGGAATGATTTCAGGATGAGGAAGAAAAACAGGACAGTTCTAAGGAAGGAAGATTAAAGGAGGTACTGTACACACACTACCGTTCCAAAGTTTGGGGTCACTTAGGAATTTCCTTGTTTTTGAAAGAAAATCACATTTTTTGTCCATTAAAATAACATCAAATTGATCAGAAATACAGTGTAGACATTGTTAATGTTGTAAATGACTATTGTAGCTGGAAACGTCTGATTTTTTGTGGAATATCTACATAGGTGTACAGAGCCCCATTATCAGCAACCATCACTCCTGTGTTCCAATGGTACATTTTGTTAGCTAATCCAAGTTGATAATTTTAAAAGGCTAATTGATCATTAGAAAACCCTTTTGCAATTATGTTATTACATCTGAAAACTGTTGTCCTGATTAAAGAAGCAACAAAACTGGCCTTCTTTAGACTTGTTGAGTATCTGGAGCGTCAGCATTTGTGGGATTGATTACCGTCTCAAAATGTCCAGAAACAAAGAAATTTCTTTTGAAACTCGTCAGTCTATTCTTGTTCTGAGAAATGAAGACTATTCCATGTGAGAAATTGCCAAGAAACTGAAGATCTCATACAACGCTGTGTACTACTCCCTTCACAGAACAGTGCAAACTGGCTCTATCCAGAATAGAAAGGGGAGTGGGAGGCCCCGGGGGAACAACTGAGCAAGAGGACAACTACATAAATGTGTCTAGTTTGAGAAACAGACGCCTCACAAGTCCTCAACTGGCAGCTTCATTAAATAGTACCCGCAAAACACTGTCGCAACGTCAACAGTGACAAGGCGACTCCGGGATGCTGGCTTTCTAGGCAGAGTTGCAAAGAAAAAGCCATATCTCAGACTGGCCAATAAAAATAAAATCTTAAGATGGGCAAAAGAACACAGACACTTGAAAGAGGAAGATTGGAAAAAGTGTTATGGACAGACGAATCTAAGTTTGAGGAGTTCGGATCACAAAAAAGAACATTCGTGAGACACAGAAAAACAGAAAATATGCTGGAGGAGTGCTTGACGCCATCTGTCAAGCATGGTGGAGGCAATGTGATGGTCTGGGGGTGCTTTGGTGGTGGTAAAGTGGGAGATTTGTACAGGGTAAAAGGGATCTTGAGGAAGAAAGGCTATCACTCCATTTTGCAATGCCATACCCTGTGGACGGCACTTAATTGGAGCCAATTTCATCCTACAACAGGACAATGACCCAAATCACAGCTCCAAACTATGCAGGAACTATTAAGGGAAGAAGCAGTCAGCTGGTATTCTGTCTATAATGGAGTGACAGCACAGTCACTAGATCTCAACCCTATTGAGCTGTTGTGGGAGCAACTTGACCGCATGGTACGTAAGAAGTGCCCATCAAGCCAATCCAATTTGTGGGAGGTGCTTCAGGAAGCATGAGGTGAAATCTCTTCAGATTACCTCAACAAATTGACAACTAGAATGCCAAAGGTCGGCAAGGCTGTGATTGCTTTTGTCAAAGAATCAAAGTTTGAAGAACACAATTATTATTTCAATTAAAAATAATTTTAACCTTGTCAACATCTCGACTATATTTCTTACTAATTTTCCAACTAACGTCATGTATGTTTTCATGGAAAACAAGGATATTTAAGTGACCCCAAACTTTTGAACAGCAGTGCATGTGGTTTATGAAGTATAACTACGCCCATTTGTATTCCAGCTGAAGAGGACTCTCCTTCCAAAGAAAACAGAGAAACAGACTCATTGAAGGCTGACAGTGGTGGATTATTGGGTGTCGTTTCAACTTGTGCCAGAAAGACAATGAAACACATATTGGACTTCGATTGCCATGCAATATTCAATTCAATAGAAAACAGATTGGTATTGTGAAGTACAAATTCACAGCGTAAAATGACTAATCAGTGGTCATGTACCACCTTCTGTACTCAGTTACAACAAAGCCATACAGTATGGTAGTCTAGTGCTTCATATATACTAAACAGTAAGTACTGTATGTGTAGGGTATAAGAAACACTAGAGCACCATATTCTATACAAAATATTTCAAGCCAACTGAACAGTTGGAAGATACATGAACATTACAGCAACATCACTTACAGTGGTAACTACTGTATCACTGAATGAAAATACAAGCTCTCAGATCTCCCTCAAAACCAATTAAATAGAAACAAATCATTTAGAAAAATATATCCAGAGTACACCGGAACAAGTACAACTGAAAATCATGCATTACAAAATCATTTACTTTTAAGGCATAGTCATTAAGATCTTCACAAGCTTCTCTGAGTATTAATTGTAAGGACTGCATAGAAGTTATGCACAGATGTTACAAATACAATGTGTGTGTGTGTGTGTGTGTGAAGAAATGGCAAGAGAGGATTGGTATCAGATCAAACTCCATACATGCATCTGTAGTGGCAGGCAGTCAAGTAGTAGGACATACAGCAGAATAGGAATCAAACTGTCAGATAACGTTGCTAAAGCAATGTTAACTATGATACCACGTTCAGCAGAATATTGTTGATTTTATGAATTAGAAAAACTATCTACATTTGTTCATCATTCTCATATATCTGGCAGCATTTGGTCCAACCGTGTTTTAAAAAGTACACTTGCATATCAGATCTCCATTAAGGACCATGTGGAATAGTGTTTGCTGTGCATCAGGTCCGTGTGACAGGGCACCAGTAGGATCAGATGAAACACTGTTCACCCTGTGAAAGCAGACATTAACTAGCTAGTGTTAAATAGTCACAGTAGATGTTGGTGTGGTTGCTTCTATCACTATTCAGTCAGTGTAATCATGTGACCAAACTCCTTTTCACTAAGAGTAATAGAGTATTGAAAAGAACCATAATAATGACCGTATTAAACAGTACCACAGAGTACTAAAGAGTACTAAAGAGTACCACAGCGAAATTCTGTGTACCATACTAATTACAGTATCATAGCATACCATAGAGTACCACAGAGTAATGATGAAATTGAAGAGTACAACAGTGTATTGCTGTTAAGTCCTGTAAGTCATTGTAAGTGCTTTAGACAGCGAGTCATCCTGCCTGTTCTTCTCAGGGGTACAATGTGTTAGTGTTCTGTTACTGTATTCATGTTTATTGTCTTGTATTCCTCCTGGACATCGGAGCTCATTCACCCCCACAATCCTCCTCTTCAGTACGACTAGGAGTCTACTGTCCAGCGCAGTGAGTCATCCTTCTCATCCTCTCCTTCTCCCTGAACCTGTGATCCCTCTCTTTTTCTCTCTCCCTCCCTGAACCTGTGATCCCTCCTTTATACAGTGTTTTTATAGCAGGTCTATAGACCTGTCCCAGTGTATTGTACCTGTGTACAGTAGATGTCTATCTGTAGTGCTTAGAATAACCCCCCCCCCCCCTCCAACCCTGTAGTGCTTAAAATACACCCTTTAATCCACCTTCTTCCGGCCCTCTATCCTCCTCCTTCTCCCTTTCTCTATAGTGCTCAGAATAGCCCTTGTTCTCCTCCTCCTACCACTACCCGCCACCCCCCTCCCTCTAGCAGGAGCTGGTGTGAAGGTTGCCACTAGCCCACCCCCCTCTAGCAGGAGCTGGTGTGAAGGTTGCCACTAGCCCACCCCCCTCTAGCAGGAGCTGGTGTGAAGGTTGCCACTACCCCACCCCCCTCTAGCAGGAGCTGGTGTGAAGGTTGCCACAACCCCTCCCTCCCTCCCTCTAGCAGTAGATGGTGTGAAGATTGCCACTACTCCTCCCTCCCTCCCTCCCTCTAGCAGGAGCTGGTGTGAAGGTTGCCACTACTCCTCCCTCCCTCCCTCCCTCTAGCAGGAGCTGGTGTGAAGGTTGCCACAACCCCTCCCTCTAGCAGGAGCTGAAGTGAAAGTTGCCACTACCCCCCCCTCCCTCCCTCTAGCAGGAGCTGGTGTGAAGGTTGCCACTACCCATTCCTCCCTCCCTCTAGCAGGATGCTGGTGTGAAGGTTGCCACTACCCCCCCCCCCTTCCCTCTAGCAGGAGCTGATGTAACGGTTGCCACTACACCCCCCCTAACAGGAGCTGGTGTGAAGGTTGCCACTACCCACCCTTCCCTCCCTCCCCTAGCAGGAGCTGGTGTGAAGGTTGCCACTAACCCCCCCCCCCCCCTCCGTCTAGCGGGAACTGGTGTGAAGGTTGCCACTACTCCTCCCTCCCTCTAGCGGGAACTGGTGTGAAGGTTGCCACTACTCCTCCCTCCCTCTAGCGGGAACTGGTGTGAAGGTTGCCACTAACCCCCCCCCTCCGTCTAGCAGGAGCTGGTGTGAAGGTTGCCACTACACCCCCCCCCCCTAACAGGAGCTAGTGTGAAGTTTGCCACTACACCCCCCCCCCTAACAGGAGCTGGTGTGAAGGTTGCCACTACACCCCCCCCCCCCCCCCAACAGGAGCTGGTGTGAAGGTTGCCACTACACCACCCCCCCCTAACAGGAGCTGATGTGAAGGTTGCCACTACACCCCCCCTAACAGGAGCTGGTGTGAAGGTTGCCACAACCCACCCTTCCCTCCCTCCCCCTAGCAGGAGCTGGTGTGAAGGTTGCCACTACCCACCCTTCCCTCCCTCCCCCTAGCATGAGCTGATGTGAAGGTTGCCACTACACCCCCCCCTAGCAGGAGCTGGTGTGAAGGTTGCCACTACCCACCCTTCCCTCCCTCCCCCTAGCATGAGCTGATGTGAAGGTTGCCACTACACCCCCCCCTAGCAGGAGCTGGTGTGAAGGTTGCCACTACCCACCCTTCCCTCCCTCCCCCTAGCATGAGCTGATGTGAAGGTTGCCACTACACCCCCCCCTAGCAGGAGCTGGTGTGAAGGTTGCCACTACCCACCCTTCCCTCCCTCTCGCAGGAGCTGGTGTGAAGGTTGCCACTACCCACCCTTCCCTCCCTCCCCCTAGCATGAGCTGATGTGAAGGTTGCCACTACACCCCCCCCTAACAGGAGCTGGTGTGAAGGTTGCCACTACACCCCCCCCCTAACAGGAGCTGGTGTGAAGGTTGCCACTACCCACCCTTCCCTCCCTCCCCCTAGCATGAGCTGATGTGAAGGTTGCCACTACACCCCCCCCCCCCCTAGCAGGAGCTGGTGTGAAGGTTGCCACAACCCACCCTTCCCTCCCTCCCCCTAGCAGGAGCTGGTGTGAAGGTTGCCACTACCCACCCTTCCCTCCCTCCCCTTAGCATGAGCTGATGTGAAGGTTGCCACTACACCCCCCCTAGCAGGAGCTGGTGTGAAGGTTGCCACTACCCCCCCCCCTCCTTCCCTCTAGCAAGAGCTGGTGTGAAGGTTGTCACTACCCCCCCTCCCTCCCTCTAGCAGGAGCTGGTGTGAAGGTTGCTCCCAGTGAGGATGGATGTGATGCTGGAGGGGTCGTACAGGCCTTCATCATCTTCGTCAGAGCTCAGAGCCGACGAGTCCAGGGCCTGACGCTGCGCCTGCTGCACCTTCCTCCTGAAACACACCACCATCAGCTTCAGAAATGTTATCTTCATCATCTATTGTTCACTACAACAGAGGCTGTAGGTGGATCTCAGCAAACATGTGTGGGAGTAGACAGTTGACTTCTACAGTAGACAGTGTGGTTCCCTGTAGTATCTGTCAGGGGGAGAGCCCTCTGCTGGTCAGATATGGGAACTGACTGGTGTGACATACAGTACATACAGTGGGTCTGTGATTTTTGAAGTGTACCTTTTATCATAGGTACACGTCAACTGTGAGAGACGGAATCTAAAACAAAAATCCAGAAAATCACATTGTATGATTTTTAAGTAATTAATTAGCATTTTATTGCATGACATAAGTATTTGATCACCTACCAACCAGTAACAATTCCAGCTCTCACAGACCTGTTAGTTTTTCTTTAAGAAGCCCTCCTGTTCTCCACTCATTACCTGTATTAACTGCACCCGTTTGAACTTTTTACCTGTATAAAAGACACCTGTCCACACACTCAATCAAACAGACTCCAACCTCTCCATAATGGCCAAGACCAGTGAGCTGTGTAAAGGACATCAGGGATACAAATTGTAGACCTGCACAAGGCTGGGATGGGCTACAGGACAATAGACAAGCAGCTTGGTGAGAAGGCAACAACTGGCGCAATTATTAGAAAATGGAAGAAGTTCAATGGTCAATGAATCTTGGTCTGGGGCTCCATGCAAGAGCTCACCTTGTGGGGCATCAATGATCATGAGGAAGGTGAGGGATCAGCCCAAAACTACACGGCAGGGCCTGGTCAATGACCTGAAGAGAGCTGGGACCACAGTCTCAAAGAAAACCATTAGTAACACACTATGCCGTCATGGATTAAAATCCTGCAGCGCACGCAAGGTCCCCCTGCTCAAGCCAGCGCATGTCCAGGCCCGTCTGAAGTTTGCCAATGACCATCTGGATGATCCAGAGGAGGAATGGGAGAAGGTCATGGGGTCTGATGAGACAAAAAGAGCTTTTTGGTCTAAACTCCACTCGCGGTGTTTGGAGGAAGAAGAAGGATGAGTACAACCCCAAGAACACCATCCCAACCGTGAAGCATGGAGGTGGAAACATTCTTTGGGGATGCTTTTCTGAAAAGGGGACAGGATGACTGCACCGTATGGGGCCATGTATCGCGAGATCTTGGCCAACAACCTCCTTCCCTCAGTAAGAGCATTGAAGATGGGTCATGGCTGGGTCTTCCAGCATGACAACGACCCGAAACACACAGCCAGGGCAACTAAGTAGTGGCTCCGTAAGAAGCATCTCAAGGTCCTGGAGTGGCCTAGCCAGTCTCCAGACCTGAACCCAATAGAACATTTTTGGAGGGAGCTGAAAGTCCGTATAGCCCAGCGACTACCCCGAAACCTGAAGGATCTGGAGAAGGTCTGTATGGAGGAGTGAGCCAAAATCCCTGCTGCAGTGTGTGCAAACCTGGTCAAGAACTACAGGAAACGTATGATCTCTGTAATTGCAAACAAAGGTTTCTGTACCAAATATTAAGTTCTGCTTTTCTGATGTATCAAATACTTATGTCATGCAATAAAATTACTTAAAAATCATACAATGTGATATTCTGGATTTTTGTTTTAGATTCCATCTCTCACAGTTGAAGTGTACCTATGATATAAATTACAGACCTCTACATGCTTTGTAAGTAGGAAAACCTGTAAAATTGTGTGTTTCAAATACTGCAGTGTTTCAAATAATTGTTCTCCCCACTGTACAGGGATGACTGCTCTGTCTGCTAGATCTGTCTCTGCCTCCCCATTCACAGCTGACCTGCACATACGTACGTGTGTGTGTGTGTGTGTGTGTGTTCCCACAGCACTGTTGAGTGGGGTTTAATGAGACACCTTTACACAGCTGGGTGAGTGTGACTGTTGAAGAAGTGTGTGTGTGTTTGAATCCAACTGCTTTATTCTGTAATGACGTATGTCTGATAGCAGCATCTCTGTTGAGGGATCAGAGAGGAGCTCAGTGATCCATAGAATGATACACAACACACCGCACGCTAGTTTGGCTGTGAACAGGCTGCCAGTAAATGTCAGCTCACTTAACTCATTACCAATGACAAGAGGAACAGAAAGAGGTCTGGAGGGAGTGGAGAACAGAAAGAGGTCTGGAGGGAGTGGAGAACAGAAAGAGGTCTGGAGGGAGTGGAGAACAGAAAGAGGTCTGGAGGGAGTGGAGAACAGAAAGAGGTCTGGAGGAGAACAGAAAGAGGTCTGGAGTAGAACAGAAAGAGGTCTGGAGTAGAACAGAAAGAGGTCTGGAGGGAGTGGAGAACAGAAAGAGGTCTGGAGGAGAACAGAAAGAGGTCTGGAGTAGAACAGAAAGAGGTCTGGAGGGAGTGGAGGAGAACAGAAAGAGGTCTGGAGGGAGTGGAGGAGAACAGAGAGAATTGGGCTGGTTCAGAAGAAGAGCCACATCTAGGAGAAAGGAGATACTTAGTAATCGGACATGTGAAACAGGTAGAGTGTCAGACTTGGAAACACAACACACACAGACTTACTTGAGCTCAGTCTCCAGCGTGGTGACTCTACCCTGTAAGGCCTCCTTTAGTTCCATCTGTTCCTCCATCTCTCTCTGGGCCTTCCTCCTCAATCCCTCCATCCTCTCTACCTCAGTCTCCCCCTCATCCACCTGTCTCTTCAGAGCCTTCACACGCAGAGACAGCTACAACACAGAGGAATCAGTCAGGCTGTGTGTGTGTGTGTGTGTGTGTGTGTGTGTGTGTGTGTGTGTGTGTGTGTGTGTGTGTGTACCTGGTCTCTCTGTTCTGTGTGTTGGTGTCTCTCTTCCTCCAGGGTAAAGTTGAGCTCCTTCAGTTTCTTCTCCAGGCGACGCTGAGACGACAACATGGAGTTCTTCTCCCTAAGACACACACACACACACACACACACACGTTTAGCACAAACATGAACAAGGTGGTTCTGGATATAGATGTGTGACCAGTTCATAATATCATAAGCTTTACTTGTCATCAATAATGTGAATGTCAATTTAAGGTACACTTCTCTAACTAACAGTGAACTACCATACCAAACACAAAATCAGCTTTTGTTACAAAATATCATATTCCAGACTATGTGGTGCATTGTGGCATCTGTAGTTCCTGGGGTGTGGTGCATTGTGGGACGTGTAGTGTGCGGTGTACCTATCCTCGCTGTGGAGGCGTTCCTCCAACTCGTGAACTTTACTCTCCAGCTGAGCCACTCCTACAGAGGAGCGAGACTGACCCTCCATATCAGATACTCTGGTCTTCAGCTCCTTCATCTGGACAGAGAGATTTAAGCATAATCAATCATCACTCAGACCTTAAGATCATTTCAGTGGAGACAGACTTAACGTACATGTCTTTCGAGGGCATTCTTGTCCAGCTCCAGGTCCTGTCTGGAGGATCTCTCCTGCATCAGCTCTGAACGCAGCTTCTCCATCTGCACACAGACAGAGGAGCGCCAGACAGAGGAGCGCCAGACAGAGGAGCGCCAGACAGAGGAGCGCCAGACAGGGTGAGGGGAGAAAGAGGGTGAGGGGAGAAAGAGGGTTAGGAGAGAGTTAACAAATACATTATTTTCCTAGCTTGGTCCTGGTTCTTTCAACTCTTAACCAACAGACTGGTGAAAGCTGCTAGACACACATTTATAGTGTGTGTACCTGGTCTCTGGTCCTGGTGACTCTGTCAGTGAGTAGCTCCACAGATCCCTTCTCCTCCTCCAGCTCCAACTCCAGTCGTTTCATCTTGTCCTCCGTGCTGCGGAGCTCCCTGCTCTTGTCTGTGAGGCTGTTCCTGCTGTTCTCCAGTTCAGCCTCTAGGTGGTGCAGGCGGTTGGTGAGCAGCTCCTTGTCCAGCTCAACATTGTCTCTCTCCTCAACCACAAAGAGCAGCTCCTTCTTCTGACGTGACGCCTGGCGCACGACACACACACACACACACACACACACTCTGGATCAGCGTGAAAGATGAATCACCTTCACCCCTCAAACTCATCTCTGGACCTCAAAGCCAGTTCCACTGTGTTTTTTCATTGTTCCCCTCTAATCAGGGACCGATTTAGACCTGGGACACCAGGTGGGTGCAATTCATTAGCAGGTAGAAGAGAAAAGCAGCAGGCTCCAGCAGGGTGAGACTACCCCTGACCAATACCATCACCTCCTGAAGACCCTTTCCTCCTCCGTCTCCTCCCTCTTTTCCTCCTCCTCTCTCACCCCGTCCCTTCCTTCCTCCCTCCATCCAACCATCTCTCTCTCTCACCTCCTGAAGACCCTTTTCCTCCTCCTCTCTCACCCCGTCCCTTCCTTCCTCCCTCCATCCATCCCTCTCTCTCTCTCACCTCCTGAAGACCCTTTGCCTCCTCCTCTCTCACCCTCTCCCTCCCTCCTGATGACCCTTTTCCTCCTCCTCTCTCACCCCGTCCCTTCCTTCCTCCCTCCATCCATCCATCCATCTCTCTCACCTCCTGAAGACCCTTTTCCTCCTCCTCTCTCACCCTCTCCCTCCCTCCTGAAGACCCTTTTCCTCCTCCTCTCTCACCCCGTCCCTTCCTTCCTCCCTCCATCCATCCATCCATCCATCTCTCTCTCTCACCTCCCGAAGACCCTTTTCCTCCTCCGTCTCCTCCCTCTTTTCCTCCTCTCTCACCCCCTCCCTCCCTCACCTCCTGAAGACCCTTTTCCTCCTCCTCTCTCACCCCGTCCCTTCCTTCCTCCCTCCATCCAACCATCTCTCTCTCTCACCTCCTGAAGACCCTTTTCCTCCTCCTCTCTCACCCCGTCCCTTCCTTCCTCCCTCCATCCAACCATCTCTCTCTCTCACCTCCTGAAGACCCTTTTCCTCCTCCTCTCTCACCCCGTCCCTTCCTTCCTCCCTCCATCCATCCATCCATCTCTCTCTCTCACCTCCTGAAGACCCTTTCCCTCCTCCTCTCTCACCCTGTCCCTTCCTCTCTCTTACCTCCTCTTCCAGTCTCTTGAGGGAGGTCTGGCTCCTCTCCAGTTCTACCAGTGTGTCATTGCCCTGCCTCTGGGCCTCCTGTGTCTCACTACGAGATCTCTCTCTCTGTTCCTCCAGCTGGGCCCTGAGAACATGCACCTCCTCACCAGACGACTGGGACAGAGACTCAAACTACATGGACAGAGAAAGAGGCAGAGTGAGAGTAGGGAGAGAGTGAGGAGTAAGTAGACAGAGAGAGATTTTTATTTGCACAGTGTACATTTGTAAACACAGCACTTCAATGCAGTACACAGAGCATCAGAAAAACCCATGTAGACACACACGTCTCACCTCCTTATTGAGTTTGTCTAGGGACCGCTCCTGCTGTCTCCTCTGTTCCTCCAGCTGTGTGTTGGTATGTGTGAGCTGGTCCCTCTCCTTCTCCATGTCCTCCAGGCGCAGACTGAGCTGTCGGTGGTCCTGGCCCAGCCGAGAGGCTTCTCTCCTGGCCTCGTCAAGATCCTGCCTCAGCCCCCTCAACTCCGCCTGGAGGGACAGCTCTGCCTCCGAACTCTCTGATGCACTGGAAGCCAGCTGAGACTGGGGACACACACAAATAGATACTGTGAAACAACACACCCACTAACAAAGAGCTGTGAGAAAGAGGTACTGTAATGTGTGTGTATCTCACCTCCAGGCGTGAGAGTTTCTCTCGGAGGCGTGAGTTAGCTGCCTCCTGCTCCTGCTGTGAGTCTCTGAGAGCATTTAGTTCTGTCTGGGTTCTGGCCAGCTGCTCTGTGTTTGACTGTAGCTCCTGCTCAGTGCTGGAGAGTTTCTCTCCCAGTCGGTCTCTCTCCCCACGAGCATTAGTCAGCTCTGACTGCAGGCCAGACACGACCGACGGGTCAGGGAGCTATGGAGAGAAACAAAAGAGGTGAGTGTTTGAGAGAAGGATGGAGATTATGAATATAAGGGAGGAAAAGTGGCCATCTTCCCCAGTCACATAGCTGGTACTACACAACACACACCTGTTTGGTTCTCTCCTGGGCCTTGGCCAGATCCTCTTTGGCTCGATTTGATTGGCCCCTCAGCCTGTCCATCTCATACTTGAGCTCCGCCTCCTGCTCCTGGTTGGCCTTCTTCAGGGAGATTACCTCCATGACCTTTTTATCGAGCTCCGCCCTTTTCTTCTCTGCCTCTGATTGGGCCTGCTGCAGATCGGCACGCAAACTCTGCAGCTCCTGACATGACAATGGAGAACAGTGTCAGTGTGTACCTTGTTGAGAGTGTGTGTGTCAGAATCAGTGTGTGTGTGTACCTGGTTGAGTGTTTGTGTATGACTGGGGTCTGGTATCTGCTGTTTCATGGTGTTGACCCTCTCCTGTACTTCATTCAGTTCTTCCTCAAGCTCCTCTTTCTCCAGACGAGCCTGCAGCATCCTGCAACACAAACACACACCATTTTAACCAATTAAAGATCCATTTCAAAATCTAGAAATCAAGTCGCCGATGAGCACTGATCAGACATCATTTAGTTTGATCAACGAAGCTACAGTTCAATCTCCAATGCTGATATCAGTCCCTCAAAGTTGATCAAACGTTTAGTTGTTAAAATGAGGTCATTCTATGGTAACACCATTTCTTCAGTCAGTCAGTCAAATAGAGAAACACAGAAGCTGGTTTAACTGGAATGTCAGTTACACGGCCATAAACCCCGGCTATTAACCGCAGCTATTAAAACCCTCTAGAGAGGATTCTAAAATATGGAATTGTACCACAGCTACTAACATGCATGCAGCCCATGCAAAAAAAACGGTTACATTGTATAGATGTATACATGGATGGTTGAAAAACAGAAAGAGATGTGTAAGACTTTGTAAGTGAAGTGTGTGTGTGTGTGTGTGTGTGTGTGTGTGTGTGTGTGTACAGTACCAGCCAATTTTTTACTTAAGTAAATTAAATAACTTATTTTTCTTAAAACTGCATTGTTGGTTAAAAGTAAGCATTTCACAGTAAGGTTGTATTCTCTGTAGGTGCGTGTACTCACTCCTGTTTGGTGGTCCGTAGTTCATCTCTAGTATTGTGGAACTGCGTCATCCAGTGGCCACTCTCGTCCCTGCAGTCTTCCAGCTGCTGCTGTAGAGTACGTACCGACGCATTCACACGCAACCGCTCTGACTCGATACCTGCCTGAGACTGGGGAGAGAGAAGGAGGGGGAGAGAGAGGGAGGGTGGATGAGAGAGTGTGGAGAGAGAAGGAGGGGGAGAGAGAAGAGAGAGGGGGAGAGAAGAGAGAGGGAGAGTGGATATGAGAGTGTGGAGAGAGAAGGAGGGGGGAGAGAAGAGAGAGGGAGAGTGGATATGAGAGTGTGGAGAGAGAAGGAGGGGGAGAGAGAAGAGAGAGGGAGAGTGGATATGAGAGAGAAGAGAAAGGGGGAGAGAAAGGGAGGGTGGATATAAGAGAGTGTGGGGAGAGAGAAGAAGAGGGGGAGGGTGGATATGAGAGTTGGGAGAGAAGAGAAAGGGGGAGAGAGAACAAGAGAGAGGGAGGGGGAGAGAAGAGAGGGAGGATGATATGAGAGAGAGTGGGGAGAGAGATGGAGTAAGACGTGTCATTAAGAATGTGAGATCAGCTGATGTACTGCTTGTGGCTTTGTCTGTGCAGTCAAACGTAACGGTGTAATCACTTGTTGTTCCTGCTATAATGCACCGGTGTGAAGCAAGTCCAGTGGGTCTCAATCACTTCACGCTCTGCTGCTCCCTCAGTGCCCGCGTGTGGGTGGGAAAGAGCTCTCAAGTAAGAATTTGACTACTGTTTTCCACCAGTTGTATCCTGTGGCCATGGTGAATAAACGCTGAAACGTGTGTGTTTACCTGTGAGACCTGCTCCACAGTACTCCTCAGTCTCTCCATGTCCGTGCTGTACTGTTCTCGAAGTGTCTCCATGTCTTTGTCGTGCGTGGCCACCTCGTCCTTCAGAGCTCCCTTCAGGGCCGTCAGCTCCCTCTCTCTCTGTCTCAGAGAATCCTCCAGCTTCTGCTTCAACGTGGACACCTCCAACAGAGACTCTTGACACGTCACCAGGTCCTGTAGACACACAATACATTCTACAGGACAGTTACAAAGAGTGCACAACAAAGATCTTGTGTCTCAAGACCACCCAAATGTTGTGTTACCGTCTTGTTGCCGTTCTCTGTCCTCAGCTCCTCCTGTAGCTCGCCCAGTCGGTCCTCCATCTCTCTGACTCTGGACTCAGCACTCTCTCTCTCCATACGCAACTGACTCAGCCTGACAGAGACCGTGATTTATTCATTTAACCTTTATTTCTACAGGTTATTCTCATTTAGATCAAATCTATTTTACAAGAGAGATCTTTAAAAAATATATATATATTTTACCTTTATTTAACTTGGCAAGTCAGTTAAGAACAAATTCTTATTTTCAATGACGGCCTAGGAACAGTGGGTTAACTGCTTGTTCAGGGGCAGAACAACAGATTTGTATCTTATCAGCTTAGGGATTTGAACTTGCAACCTTTCGGTTACTAGTCCAACACTAACCACTAGGCTACCCTGCCGCCCCGATCTGATGCTCTTTATCTCAACACTAACAAAGAACCTTTCAATAAGCCATCAATATAACCAGTTCTGATCCAGCAGCCTGGAGTCACTTTCAACCTGCCTGGTTCCTCTCAAGGTTTCCTTCTACCCAGGTCATTTGTCCTGCTCACTGTTACTCACTCAGAGTGTGTCTGATGTAGTTCAGTCTTCTTCCTGTCCACAGTCTCCTGGAGCTGCATGTTCTCATCCAGACATGAATCCAGCTCTGCCTTTAACACAGGGTCAGAGCTGCCCACAGAGCCCTATGCACACACACAGTCCTGTACTGTAGGCTACATGACCACCACAACATCAGACAACGACAGACAGTGGGGAGGTGACAGAGTGGTAGTATTTAATTACACCATTAGAAATATTTTGGAGAACAGGCATGATTCTCTATTTAAACATGCTGTGTGTCTGTGTGTTCTTCAGAATAGTGTCAGACAGGCTTTAATCCTCACTGTGGAATTCACATACATGATTAAGTGATTATAGGGTGTTAGAGTTAAATACTAGTCCAACTCCCTTAAGCCAACACATAATGACTCATTATCAGATAGAATACTGTGTGTGTGTCCACCTCTAACACAACAAGTTTAAACTGGTTTAAAATCATCTGTGGTCCATTTACAGGGCTTTTAGGGCATTCAGATTAGACTGCCACTAAAAACATCAGCTCCTCTCAGAAAACGCACACACGGTGGGCTCAGCTGGTGTGTGTACTGTTGAAACAGCTCACCGTGAGCGTCTCCTAGGTGCCAAACAAACACCATCGCTCTACTCTTTCCATCACGTCCCAAATGATCACTCCTTTCTCTTTTTCTCCTACTCTCCTCCACTCACCCTCCTCTCCTCCTGTAGAGAGGTCTGTAGCTCCAACATCTTCCTCTCCAGATCCCTCTTTTCTCTCCTCCACTCACCCTCCTCTCCTCCTGTAGAGAGGTCTGTAGCTCCAACATCTTCCTCTCCAGATCCCTCTTTTCTCTCCTCCACTCACCCTCCTCTCCTCCTGTAGAGAGGTCTGTAGCTCCAACATCTTCCTCTCCAGATCCCTCTTTTCTCTCCTCCACTCACCCTCCTCTCCTCCTGTAGAGAGGTCTGTAGCTCCAACATCTTCCTCTCCAGATCCCTCTTTTCTCTCCTCCACTCACCCTCCTCTCCTCCTGTAGAGAGGTCTGTAGCTCCAACATCTTCCTCTCCAGATCCCTCTTTTCTCTCCTCCACTCACCCTCCTCTCCTCCTGTAGAGAGGTCTGTAGCTCCAACATCTTCCTCTCCAGATCCCTCTTTTCTCTCCTCCACTCACCCTCCTCTCCTCCTGTAGAGAGGTCTGTAGCTCCAACATCTTCCTCTCCAAATCCCTCTTTTCTCTCCTCCACTCACCCTCCTCTCCTCCTGTAGAGAGGTCTGTAGCTCCAACATCTTCCTCTCCAGATCCCTCTTTTCTCTCCTCCACTCACCCTCCTCTCCTCCTGTAGAGAGGTCTGTAGCTCCAACATCTTCCTCTCCAGATCCCTCTTTTCTCTCCTCCACTCACCCTCCTCTCCTCCTGTAGAGAGGTCTGTAGCTCCAACATCTTCCTCTCCAGATCCCTCTTTTCTCTCCTCCACTCACCCTCCTCTCCTCCTGTAGAGAGGTCTGTAGCTCCAACATCTTCCTCTCCAAATCCCTCTTTTCTCTCCTCCACTCACCCTCCTCTCCTCCTGTAGAGAGGTCTGTAGCTCCAACATCTTCCTCTCCAGATCCCTCTTTTCTCTCCTCCACTCACCCTCCTCTCCTCCTGTAGAGAGGTCTGTAGCTCCAACATCTTCCTCTCCAGATCCCTCTTTTCTCTCCTCCACTCACCCTCCTCTCCTCCTGTAGAGAGGTCTGTAGCTCCAACATCTTCCTCTCCAGATCCCTCTTTTCTCTCCTCCACTCCTCACCAGAACTCTCACTGGGCTGAGGGGGAGAGTGACTTCAGTGGATACCCCATAGAATGACAGCTAGCACCACCAATGACAAACAGAAATAAGAGGATGAGCAGTACTACGGCGGTGTATAGAGATGTATATTAGAGAACTACCGAGATGTATATTAGAGTACTACAGAAGTGTCTAATAGAGAGTACTACAGATATGTATAGAGATGTACAGTGGGGAGAACAAGTATTTGACACACTGCCGATTTTGCAGGTTCCTACTTACAAAGCATGTAGAGGTCTGTAATTTTTATTTTTATTTATTCATTTTATTTTTATCAACTGTGAGAGACGGAATCTAAAACAAAAATCCAGAAAATTCACATTATGGTATTTAAGTAATTAATTTGCATTTTTTTGCATGACATAAGTATTTGATCACCTACCAACCAGTAAGAATTCCGTCTCTCACAGACCTGTTAGAAGCCCTCCTGTTCTCCACTCATTACCTGTATTAACTGCACCTGTTTGAACTCGTTACCTGTATAAAAGACACCGGTCCACACACTCAAACAGACTCCAACCTCTCCACAATAGCCAAGACCAGAGAGTTGTGTAAGGACATCAGGGATACAAATTGTAGACCTGCACAAGGCTGGGATGGGCTACATGACAATTGGCAAGCAGCTTGGTGAGAAGGCAACAACTGGCGCAATTATTAGAAAATGGAAGAAGTTCAAGATGACGGTCAATCACCCTCGGTCTGGGGCTCCATGCAAGATCTCACCTCGTGGGGCATCAATGATCATGAGGAAGTTGAGGGATCAGCCCAGAACTACACGGCAGGAACTGGTCATTGAACTGAAGAGAGCTGGGACCACAGTCTCAAAGAAAACCATTAGTAACACACTACGGCGTCATGGATTAAAATCCTGCAGCGCACGCAATGTCCCCCTGCTCAAGCCAGCACATGTCCAGGCCCGTCTGAAGTTTGCCAATGACCATCTGGATGATCCAGAGGAGGAATGGGAGAAGGTCATGTGGTCTGATGAGACAAAAATAGAGCTTTTTGGTCTAAACTCCACTCACCATGTTTGGAGGAAGAAGAAGGATGAGTACAATCTCAAGAACACCATCCCAACCGTGAAGCATGGAGGTGGAAACATCATTCTTTGGGTATGCGTTTCTGAAAAGGAGACAGGACGACTGCACCGTATTGAGGGGAGGATGGATGTGGCCATGTATCGCGAGATCTTATCATGTACTGGGAGATCTTGGCCAACAACCTCCTTCCCTCAGTAAGAGCATTGAAGATGGGTTGTGGCTGGGTCTTCCAGCATGACAATGACCCAAATCACACAGCCAGGGCAACTAAGGAGTGGCTCCGTAAGAAGCATCTCAAGGTCCTGGAGTGGCCTAGCCAATCTCCAGACCTGAACCCAATAGAACATCTTTGGAGGGAGCTGAAAGTCCGTATTACCCAGCGACAGCCCCGAAACCTGAAGGATCTGGAGAAGGTCTATATGGAGGAGTGAGCCAAAATCCCTGCTGCAGTGTGTGCAAACCTGGTCAAGAACTACAGGAAACGTATGATCTCTGTAATTGCAAACAAAGGTTTCTGTACCAAATATTAAGTTCTGTTTTTCTGATGTATCAAATACTTATGTCATGCAATAAAATGCAAATGAAATACTTAGTGATTTTCTAGATTCCATCTCTCACAGTTGAAAAAAATTGTAGACCTCTACATGCTTTGTAAGCAGGAAACACTGCCGATATTGCAGGTTATCAAATACTTGTTCTCCCCACTGTATATTAGAGTACCGCGGAGGTGTATAGAGATGTATGTTAGAGTACCGTGGAGGTGTATAGAGATGTATATTAGAGTACTACAGAGGTGTATAGTAGAGTACTACGGACGTGTATAGAGATGTATATTAGAGTACTACGGACGTGTATAGAGATGTATATTAGAGTACTACGGAGGTGTATATTAGAGTACCGCAGAGGTGTATAGAGATGTAATCTGCTCAAAAAAATAAAGGGAACACTAAAATAACATCCTAGATCTGAATGTATTAAATATTCTTATTAGATACTTTTTTTCTTTACATAGTTGAATGTACTGACAACAAAATCACACAAAAATGATCAATGGAAATCAAATTTATCAACACATGGATTTGGAGTCGCACTCAAAATTAAAGTGGAATAACCTACATCAGTATAGGCTGACCCAACTTTGATGTAATGTCCTTAAAACAAGTCAAAATGAGGCTCAGTAGTGTGTGTGGCCTCCACGTGCCTGTATGACCTCCCTACAACGCCTGGGCATGCTCCTGATGAGGTGGCGGATGGTCTCCCGAGGGATCTCCTCCCAGACCTGGACTAAAGCATCCGCCAACTCCTGGACAGTCTGTGGTGCAACGTGGCGTTGGTGGATGGAGCGAGACATGATGTCCCAGATGTGCTCAATTAGATTCAGGTCTGGGCAGGCCAGTCCATAGCATCAATGCCTTCCTCTTGCAGGAAATGCTGACACACTCCAGCCACATGAGGTCTAGCATTGTCTTGCATTAGGAGGAACCCAGGGCCAACCGCACCAGCATATGGTCTCACAAGTCACATGTGCTCAGTGTGAACCTGCTTTCATCTGTGAAGAGCACAGGGCGCCAGTTGCGAATTTGCCAATCTTGGTGTTCTCTGGCAAATCCCAAACGTCCTACACGGTGTTGGGCTGTAAGCACAACCCCCACCTGTGGACGTCGGGCCCTCATACCACCCTCATGGAGTCTGTTTATATACCTGACCGTTTGAGCAGACACATGCACATTTGTGACCTGCTGGAGGTTTCTGGCCGTTTGAGCAGACACATGCACATTTGTGACCTGCTGGAGGTCATTTTGCAGGGCTCTGGCAGTGCTCCTCCTTGCACAAAGGCGGAGGTAGCGGTCCTGCTGCTGGGTTGTTGCCCTCCTACAGCCTTCTGTCTCCTGGTAGCGCCTCCATGCTCTGAACACTACGCTGACAGACACAGCAAACCTTACCACAGCTCGCATTGATGTGTCATCTTGGATGAGCTGCACTACCTGAGCCACTTGTGTGGGTTGTAGACTCCGTCTCATGCTACCACTAGAGTGAAATCACCGCCAGCATTCAAGTGACCAAAACATCAGCCATGAAGCATAGGAACTGAGAAGTGGTCTGTGGTTATCACCTGCAGAACCACTCTTTTATTGGAGGGGGGGGGGGGGGGGGTCTTGCTGATTGCCTATAATTTCCACCTGTTGTCTATTCCATTTGCACAACAGCATGTGAAATTTATTGTCAATCAGTGTTGCTTCCTAAGTGGACAGTTTGATTTCACAGAAATGTGATTTACTTGGGGTTACATTGTGTTGTTTAAGTATTCTCTTTATTTTTTTGAGCAGTGTATATTAGAGTACTGCGGAGGTGTATAGAGATGTATATTAGAGTACTGCGGAGGTATATAGAGATGTATATTAGAGTACCGCGGAGATGTATATTAGAGTACTACAGAGATGTATATTAGAGTACTACAGAGATGTATATTAGAGTACTACAGAGATGTATATTAGAGTACTACAGAGATGTATATTAGAGTACTACAGAGGTGTATAGAGATGTACAGTACCAGTCAAATGTTTGGACACACCTACTCATTCAAGAGTTTATTTTTTTACTATTTTCTACATTGTAGAATAATAGTGAAGACATCAAAACTATGACATAACACATATGGAATCATGTAGTAACCAAAAAAGTATTAAACAAATCAAAATATTTTATATTTGAGGTTCTTCAAAATTAGCCACCCTTTGCACACTCTTGGCATTCTCTCAACCAGCTCCATGAGGAATGCTTTTCCAACAGTCTTGAAGGAGCACTTGTTGTCTGCTTTTCCTTCAGCCTGCGGTCCAACATCCCAAACCATCTCAATTGGGTTGAGGTCAGGTGATTGTGGAGGCCAGGACATCTGATGCAGCACTCAATCATTCTCCTTCTTGGTAAAATAGCCCTCACACAGCCTGGAGGTGTGTTTTGTGTCATTGTCCTGTAAAAAAATAAATGATAGTCCCACTAAGCGCAAACCAGATGTGATGGCATATAGATGCAGAACTCCGTTAACCAGTAGGGCAAAGTGTGCCTTGAATTATAAATAAATCACCAACAATGTCACCAGCAAAGCACCCCACACCATCACACAACCTCCATGCTTCACGTTGGGAACCACATATGCGAAGATCGGTTCACCTACTCTGCGTCTCTCTAAGACACGGCGGTTGGAACCAAACGGACAGATTTCCTAATGCCCATTGCTCGTGTTTCTCGGCCAAGCAAATCTCTTCTTATTGGTGTCCTTGAGTTGTGGTTTCTTTGCAGCAATTTGACCATGAAAGCCTGACTCACGTCCTCTGAACAGTTGATGTTGAGATGGGTACGTGCTTGAACTCTGAAGCATTTATTTGGGCTGCAATTTCTGAGGCTGGTAACTCTAATGAACTTATCCTCTGCAGCATAGGTAACTCTGGATCTTCCTTTCCTCTTCCTTTCCTCATGAGAGCCAGTTTCTTCATAGCCCTTGATGTTTTTTGCGACTGCACTTGAAGAAATGTTCAAAGTTATTGAAAATGTCCATATTGACTGACCTTCATGTCTTAAAGTAATGATGGACTGTCGTTTCTCTTTGCTTATTTGAGCTGTTCTTGCCATAATATGGACATGGTCTTTTACCAAATAGGGCTATATTCTGTATACCACCGCTACCTTGTCACAGCACAACTGATTGGCTCAAAACGCATTAAGGAAAGAAATTCCACAACTTAAATTTTAACAAGGCACACCTGTTAATTGAAATGCATTCCAGGTGACTACTTCATGAAGCTGGTTGAGAGAATGCCAAGAGGATGCAAAGCTGTCAAATGCAAAGGGTGGCTACTTTGAAGAATCTCAAATATATTTTGATGTTTAACACTTTTTTGGTTACTACAGGATTCCATGTGTTATTTCATAGTTTTGATGTCTTCACTATTATTCTACAATGTATAAAGAACAACCTTGGAATGAGTAGGTGTACCCAACATTTTGACTGGTACTGTATATTAGAATACTACCGAGGTGTGTAGAGATGTGTATTAGAATACTACCGAGGTGTATAGAGATGTGTATTAGAATACTACCGAGGTGTATAGAGATGTGTATTAAAGTACTACCAAGGTGTATAAAGATGTGTATTAAAGTACTACCGAGGTGTATAAAGATGTGTATTAAAGTACTACTGAGGTGTATGGAGATGTACAGAGAGCTCCAAAAGTATTGGGACAGTAACATTGTTTTATTTTTTGCTCTGTACTTTGGATTTGAAATGATACAATGACTCCGAGGTTAAAGTGCAGACTGTCAGCTTTGATTGGAGGGTATTTTCATCCATATCAGGTGAACCGTTTCGAAATTACAGCACTTTTTGTAGATAGTCCATTTTAGAGGACCAGAAGTATTGGGACTAATTCACTTGTGTATTAAAAAGTAGTAAAATGTTTAGTATTTGGTCCCATATTCATAGCAAACAATGATTACATCAAGCTTGTGATCTCAAACTTGTTGGATGCATTTGCTGTTTGTTTTGGCTGCGTTTTATAATTGTTTGCCAAATGGAAATGAATGGTAAATAATGATTTGTTTCATTTTGGAGTTACTTTTATTGTAAATAAGAATAGAATGTTTCTAAACACTTCTACATTAATAATGTCTATACTACCATGATTATGGATAATCCTGAATGAATCGTGAATAATGATGAGTGAGAAAGTTAGAGGCATAAATATCTTAGCCCGCAAAAAATTCTAACCTCCCTTGTTATTGTAATGGTAAGAGGTTAGCATGTCTTGGGGATATGATATAAAATGCTAACCTCCCTTGTTATTGTAATGGTAAGAGGTTAGCATGTCTTGGGGGTATGATATGTGCGTCTAACTTTCTCACTCATCATTATGGGGCGGCAGGTAGCCTAGTGGTTAGAGTGTTGAACCTGTAACCGAAAGGTTGCAAGATCGAATCCCCGAGCTGACAAGGTAAAAATCTGTCGTTCTGCCCCTGAACAAGGACCTGTTCCTTGGCCGTCATTGAAAATAAGAATTTGTTCTTAATTGACTTGCGCAGTTAAATAAAAGGTAAAATAAAAAAATAATGAAATATTAATTCAGGACTATGCATCCACATGAATGTAGAAGAGTTTAGAAACATATTCTATTCTATCTGAACATCCAAAGTGTGACACTGTCCCAATATTTTGAGCTCACTGTAGATAAGAGTACCTTGAGGTGTATATTAGAGTACTACTAAAGTGCATTCGGAAAGTATTCAGACCCCTCGACTTTTCCACATTTTGTTACGTTACAGCATCATCCTGACATTAATTAAATTGTTGTTTTCCATCAATCTACACACAATACCAAAGCAAAAACCGGTTTCAACATTTTTGCAAATGTATTAAAAATAAACTGAAATATCACATTGTCATAAGTATTCAGACCCTTTCTTTACGCAGTACTTTGTTGAAGCACCTTTGGCAGCGATTACGGCCTCTTCTTCTTGGGCATGTCCCCGAAGGAGGCTTTTTGCCTTTTGGTTGGCTGTCATGGTAATCTGTTCTTAACTGACTTGCCTAGTTAAATAAAAGGTTAAATAAATAATAAAATAAAATCTAAAAGCTAGGTACACCTGTATTTGGAGAGTTTCTCCCATTCTTCTTTGCAGATCCTCTCAAGCTCTGTCAGGTTGGATGTGGAGTGTCGCTGCACAACTATTTTCAGGTCTCTCCAGAGATGTTCCCTGACCAAGGCCCTTCTCCCCCCCGATTGCTTAGGTTGGCTGGGCAGCCAGAATGATGGAGGCCACTGTGCTCTTGGGGATCTTCAATGCTGCAGACATTTTTTTTGTACCCTTCCCCAGATCTGTGCCTATCACAATCCTATCTTGGAGCTCTACGAACAATTCCTTTGACCTCATGGCTTGGTTTTTGCTCTGACATGCACCGTCAACTGTGTGCCTTTCCAAATCATATCCAATCAATTGAATTTACCACAGGTGGACTCCAATCAAAGGGAAAGTGTCTGTACACTTATGTAAAAACAAACATTCTAACCACCTGTTTTTCTTTGTCATTATGGGGTATTGTGTGTAGATTGCTGAGGGAAATGTTTTATTTAATCAATTTTAGAATAAGGCTGTAACATAACAAAAACGTGGAAAAAGTCAAGGGGTCTGAATACTCCAAAGGCACTGTATATTAAAGTACCTTGAGTCCCTGGATCTTCTGGAAGATCACCCTGACTTTGTGTCTGATGACTGTGTCCCTCTCACTAGTCCTGAGGGGTGAACAACAACAGGTCAAACACACATGGTCATAAGGATGTTGATAACTGGCCTAAATTAATGTTGAATGACACCGTAAGATAAATGCTCTACCCTTCTCTGAGGACACTGTAGATGGTCTGCATGACCTGCTCCTCCTCACTAGTGACCTCTGAACTCTGAAGCAGGTCAGGGGTCACCTTTAGACAGAGCTCAGTGTTAGTATGTTTTTAAACTTTACTGGAGGTATTGATAATGTACTAGCTAAGTATACCGCTCTCCCCTCCCGTCCAGTCTCTTACCAGGGGGTCTGTCCGATTGGGTGACGGCGTCTCCACAGCGACAAACCTCCCCGGCGGAGCCCACTGACTGGCTGGGTGGGGTGTTGCCTTGCTGACGGAGCCTTGGCCCCGCCCCAGGCTGCTGTGAGTGGAGGAGGGAGGGGAGGAGTAGGGGTTGGGGGTGAGAGAGGGTGAAGGGGAGGAGTAGGGGTTGGGGGCGAGGGAAGAGGAGATGGTGTTTCTAGGGTCCTCTGCTACAGGAGAGCGCCCCCTCTGTTGTTCTCTGGTACTGCTGCTGCCGTCAAACCTGCTGATCAGTCTGTTGACGGGGGTCTGGGGGTGGGGCTGTGTTGGGTAAGGAAGGCTCGGAGGGTGGGGGTGTGTTGGGTAAGGAAGGCTCTGGGGGTGGGTGTGTGCCATGGTCAGGGGGGGCTGATCTGTTTGGGAAGGATGGAGGTCTGGGGCATACTGACTCCCCTCTCCCCTCCCCAGTGACCCATTGAGCCCAGACTGATATGACCCACACATTATATTCCTCCCCTTACTCCCGTCCCTCACCCCTCTTTCCATTCTCTCTTCCGCAACCCCAATCCCTCCATCCAGGTTCCCATAGCTACCAGACCTCCCATCCCCTGGTGGTCTCCCAAATCCTCCTCCCCCCTCACTCTCCAGTAATGAACCATGTGACTGTGCCCTGCGTAACGCCCCTCCTCCCCCCTCTCCCTCTTCTCGGTCTCTCCTGCGGGGCAGACTGCCGTAACCCGGGGGGTAGTGGGTACGGAGCTGCACCCCATACGAATCTCCCTTTGGGCCCCCGTCCTTCATAACCACATAGGGTTGTCCAGCGATGCCCTGGACCCTGACAGCCACCCCGTACTTAGAGGTGGAGGGGGGCTTGGATCTCAACTGGGTCGAGGGGAGCCCCCCTCCTGAGTCGTTGATGAAGCGGATCTGAGCCCCGTAGTCCACGGGGCTCTTCCGACCTGACGGAGTACTCATACTGGGGAGGGAGAGAGCGAGAGGGGACGGGGCGGAGGAGGAGAGACAGGGAAAGGAGAGAGAAAGTGGAGAGGGGGAAAGACTATATTAATACAGCTATTCCAAATGTTATACTTTAAAGAAGTGAATGTGACAGCAGTAATATATTCTTTTCTTTCCCAGGAAATGTCGTCAACTGAATATCTGACTGGTATGAATGTCATGCAGACACACAGAAAGAGGGTGGACTGTGTGTGTTTCTATTGGGTTTGCAAGTTAAAGGTGTGTGAGAGAATGAGTCTCAGTGGAGTTGCTTTAGAATGGACTTTGTTCATAGTGACCTTCATTATTCATTAACCTGGAAACACACACACCCTACCTCCCACTCTCTGGCTCCCCTTACGTGTACTCTCTTGCTCTCTCTCTTGACTTCCACTTGGTTTAGTTTTTCCTCTTCCCTGCCTAGGCCAGGCCAGCCCTGCCCAACCAGCACAGCAAAGGTGAGACTCCTTCCTCAATCTAGGATCGTTACGTGTAATCACACATGATCCATAGCCAGTCCTTGTGAAGGATCCTCCCTCTGGTTCCCTCAGTAAGTCTCATTAACATGGTCAGCAGTCATGACTAGGTCATTACACCACATGCCTCATTAACATGGTCAGCTGTCATGACTAGGTCATTACACCGCATGCCTCATTAACATGGTCAGCTGTCATGACTAGGTCATTACACCGCATGCCTCATTAACATGGTCAGCTGTCATGACTAGGTCATTACACCGCATGCCTCATTAACATGGTCAGCTGTCATGACTAGGTCATTACACCGCATGCCTCATTAACATGGTCAGCTGTCATGACTAGGTCATTACACCGCATGCCTCATTAACATGGTCAGCTGTCATGACTAGGTCATTACACCGCATGCCTCATTAACATGGTCAGCTGTCATGACTAGGTCATTACACCGCATGCCTCATTAGCATGTCTCCTTTGCACTTATAACCAACCAACTACAACACCAGGCACTAACCCAGTTACCACCCTTCTCTCAATCTCTCCCCCTTTCACACACAGACAAACTTTCATTCTCCCGCTGCCTCCCTCACTGACACACAAAAACAGCGTGTACAGAGTTTTTCCTCTCTAATCACCACCATGACACACACTGATAACACCAATGTCAAGCTCTTGTTCCTGTGGATAGGAAGCCCTGCCCCCACACATGCCTGCACTCCTCATACCCACTCTGGAATGAACTGTGTACAAGCAGGTCCACACACTCACAGGTGATCAGTGGTGTTGTAAAGAGCGTCAGTGAAGACCTTGGTGCCGTTTATACATGGGGTCCAGTATAAATCAAAGCCCTGGCTATCAGGATGAGACACACACACCCATCCCCTAGTCAGATTGGCAGATTAACCTCAACCTCAGTAATTTTGTCATACTCATATCATGTCTGTACTGTAACGATGAGCATAGCCATAGGAAGTAGTTTGGGGGTGGGGATGCTCATATCATTACAGTTACAGAAAAACTTCTATTGCGTAAACTGTTTTTAAATGAAGTGGGAAAGATTCTAATTATTTTACAAACAGAAAGGCACAGTCGGAAGGAGCAGGTTCATTTGTCTCATTCATTTTGGAGACAGTATTACCAAGCTGTGTGGTATTCATTAGGTATGTCCTAACTAGAGGTCGACCGATTAATCGGAATGGCCGATTAATTACTGCCGAGTTCAAGTTTTCATAACAATCGGTAATCGGGCATTTTTGTACACCGATTATGGCCGATTACATTGCACTCCACGAGGAGACTGCGTGGCAGGCTGACAACCTGTTACACGAGTGCAGCAAGGAGCCAAAGTAAGGTGCTAGCTAGCATTAAACATATCTTATAAAAAACAAGCAATCTTAACATAATCACTAGTTAAACTAGTAATATCATCAACCATGTGTAGTTATCTAGCTTGTCCTGCGTTGCATATAATCGATGCGGTGCCAGTTAATTTATCATTGAATCACAGCCTATTTCACCAAACGGGTGATTTAACAAGTGGATTCGCAAAAAAAAGCACTGTCGTTGCACCAATGTGTACCTAACCATAAACATCCAACGCCTTTCTTAAAATCAATACACAAGCATTTATTTTTAAACGTGCATATTTAGTTAATATTGCCTGTTAACATGAATTTTTTAAACTAGAGAAATTGTGTCACTTCTCTTGCGTTCTGTGCAACAGAGTCAGGGTATATGCAGCAGTTTGGCCGCATGGCTCATTGAGAACTGTGTGAAGACCATTTCTTCCTAACCAAGACAGCCAACTTCGCCAAACGGGGGATGATTTAACAAAAGCGCATTTGCGGAAAAGCACAATCGCTGCACGAATGTACCTAACCATAAACATCAATGCCTTTCTTATAATCAATACATAGAAGTATATATTTTTTAAACCTGCATATTTAGTTAAAAGAAATTCATGTTAGCAGGTAATATTAACTACGGAAATTGTGTTTTACATAATTATGACATAACATTTAAGGTTGTGCAATGTAACACTAATATTTAGACTTATGGATGCCACCCATTAGATAAAATACGGAACGGTTCCGTATTTCACTAAAAGAATAAACGTTTTGTTTTTGAAATTATAGTTTCCGGATTTGACCATATTAATGACCTACGGCTCGTATTTCTTTGTGTTATTAAGGTTATAATTAAGTTTATGATTTGATATAGCAGTCTGACTGACCGGTGGTAGGCAGCAGCAGGCTTGTAAGCATTCATTCAAACAGCACTTTCCTGCGTTTGCCAGCAGCTCTTCGCTGTTCTTCAAGCATTGCGCTGTTTATGACTTCAAGCCTATCAACTCCCGAGATTAGGCTGGCAATACTAAAGTACCTATTAGAACATCCAATAGTCAAAGGTATATGAAATACAAATGGTATAGAGAGAAATAGTTCTATAATAACTACAACCTAAAATGTCTTACCTGGGAATGTTGAAGACTCATGTTAAAAGGAACCACCAGCTTTCATATGTTCTCATGTTCTGAGCAAGGAACTTAAACGTTAGCTTTTTTACATGGCACTTTCTTCTCCAACACTTTGTTTTTGCCAAATTGAACCTACTAAATGGATTTTATTGATGTATTATATTAAGTTAAAATAAAAGTGTAGTTTTTGTTCATTCAGTATTGTTGTAATTGTCATTATTACAAATATATATATCTGCCGATTAATCGGTATCAGCATTTTTTTAGTCATCCAATAAATCGGTATCGGCGTTAAAATCATAATCGGTTGACCTCTAGTCCCAACAAATTTTTACAGATGCATTATAAGCTCAAAACATTTTGCTACAAAAATTACAATAACCATGACCATTTGCATGACAATTAATCATAACCCAAAATGCCATTGTCATTACAACTCCAGTGTGTGTACAGTTCAGCTCATCACTTAGCACATCCCTCGCCCTAAGACGGACATCCAAAGCATGCCATTGAAAAAGCCCCCGTCACTGTACATTAGTGCAGACGACCGTAACACGTGCACAGTCACACACACACCTCCTAATGGCCAAGTGGCAAGTAGTGGTGAAGATGTTCCAAAGACAGCTACAAGTCTGGTCTTTCAGACAGAGGTCCACAGAAAGCCAGGTACAAGTCTGGTCTTTCAGACAGCGGACCACAGAAAGCCTAGGATATCTATTTCAGATATAGGTCAACAGATACAAAGGACATTCAACACCAACCCTTCTTTCTGCATGCAGAGGCTAATCATCCATAATCAGTTGTAGAGGCTGAGTTTAAAGCAGTGTTTCTCAACCCCTGGTCCTTGGGAGTATGTTGCTGACCTCCTGACATTGATTTACTCCATTCTACAGTTTAATCTAGGCACTTGGCTATTCTAAGGAGGGAGGGGCATTTCTTGCCTGTCCCTGGTACTGAAACATATTGGGAAACACTGCTTGCTTGTGCGCCTGCGTGTGTGAGACAGAGGCTCAGTCTCAGCAGGGAGAACTGACAGTGAATAGGACCAAACATAACAGGAACACAGGAGTGGACCCCAGCCACTTTCCTCTCTCATTCCACCTCCCTTTCTCTCATTCCACCTCCCTTTCTATCTATCTGTCTGTGTCAAGCCACTTCCAACAGGCCAGTTCAGCTGCTAAGTAGTGAAAGGGTACAGTTGAGAGGAGAGGGCCAGGGGAGAAAGTCAGGGGAAAGAGGGTGAGCCCATCCTATTGTCCAAATGATGTGGAGCTGAAAATGAGGGCAGAAACGCTGGGAGCGCAACACTCTTCTCCCCCTGGCCCTCTCCAGCTCTCCCTCAGTCTGTCTGTCTGCCTCACTTATATCACTGTTCTGCACCTGACCTTCCCTCCATCTCTTGAACCTGTCTCTAACCTCTCGCTATCCCTCCCTCCCCTAACCTCTATCGCTCCCATCCTAACCTCTATCCCTACCACCATCTCTAAACTCTCTATCCTTCCCTCCCACCTCTCTCTATCCATCTTCCTAACCTCTATCCCTCCCTCATCCATCTTCCTAACCTCTTTATCACTCCCTCCATCCATCCATCTCTCTAAACTCTCCAGCCTTCCCTCCATCCCCCTAACCTCTCTCTATCCCACTATCTCTCTCTCTAACCCTCCCCTGGGTTCCAAATCTCTGTTTCTCTCTCTGGAGAGAAGTACATGACCTGCAACAGAGATTGACTGTGGATACTTGTCTGAGGTTAAGACCAACAGGCTTCTATGCTTCAGTGAAAGCACCTGAAAGAGGATGGCCTTACATGTGTGTGACTGCCTCCTTCTGTGGAGACACAAATAGATTACCTGTCATGACTGATGTTGGGCCCTGTAAAATCTGGTTTATTTTTTGCCTGATTTCTCCGTTTTGTTTTTCTAGGTTTCCGTTTTTCGCAGTTTATTCAGGTTCACTCAAAATCACACTTTAATAGAAAAACAAAACATTGTTCAAATATTGTTGAATTCCATTTTAGTGTCTAGATTCTGTGTTCCATCCACAACACGGATTCTATAGGGCCCTACTGATGACTGTCAGTCATGAGTGGCTGAAATAGCAAAGACTTTCCACATTAATGCTGCAGTCATTAGAAAATGTAAATAACACACCAACTTGGGTCCAAGACAGTCCTTCAGTTAAGACTATTTCCTTGGTGATTGGCAATTCATCCCTTCTGTCTCTTTATTACATTCTTGACTTAGACCAAACCCTTTTCCACTCCTCTCACACTCAAACAACCAGCCATTTCTTCCTATCTGAGTCTAATGGCACCCATTGGCATAACAAAGACTTCAGTGTTGCCAAATAGAACACAAACACCAAATAGAAGCACCTAATACACCCCTCCAGTCACCCACATTCCACACTGTGTTGCTCAGTAAACATCCCCCTTACACACCTACCTGCACACTTCAGGGTCTCGCTCTAAGAGCATCCAATTTGTAAACAGTCTCACTCTGTGCCTGTGGAAACAGTAAAACATGTCCCTCAGGCTGAGCATTCTCCCATCTGTCATCAATACACTGCTGTGTTAAATTCTACATACTAACAGACAAATGTCAAGTTAAATTCATATCAACTTATCAAGCCATCTAACACTTGCGATCTTGCATCAGATATGATACAACACCCTGGCCAGTGGGTACTTTCTGTAGGCCACATGTCCATGTTTAATCACTGAATGTTGGCTAATAAAATTACAGAGACTGGTAAATAGCTTAGATAACTTAAGTTGGGTCTCTTTTGAACAGATTTCGCTGGCTACATTGAATTCCTCAGTGTATGCGTCATAGTATCATCTAGCGTTAGCGAAACTTGGGAGAAGAGAGGCAGTGAGCAAAGTTGTTGAAGAGGAGCTCCGAGAAAGCGTCAAATAACTGACATAGACAGATGAGTCCACGTGGTTTAAAATGAGAATACCACTACCGGAGAGATCTAGACGAGGCAATGCAAAGATGCACCTGCTCCGTGGCCTTTGAATTCTGAGTGACGTTACCCAGCACCGTTTCGCCACCATTAAAAGTAAACTTAGGGTAAAACACCAACAAGAGAGCAAGTTATTAAAGACGGAGTGGACAAATGTAATAGCTAGCTATGTGTCTGTATTGCGCAAGCCAACCAGCTAGAGCTAGCAAGTTAATCCCAAGCTACTGTCATAACTAGCTAGTTAATTTAGCTGTCTGGGTTAGTTCGTTAGCTAGCTTGCTAACTAAACAACATCCAGAAACATACCTGATATTTGGTCAAAGTAGTACAATTCATCAATTTATTTTTCGACTTTCGAGTCCTCTTCTGTTGTTTTACTTGGTGTTAATACAGATACTGTTTAAATCTGACAGAAAATACTTTTGAAAGAGCAGAGCATATCCATAATTCGAGACAGACAGATAAATTCGTTAAATGCAGCTCCAACCTGTTACCTTTGTGACCGAAGCCAGACGAGCCGCCTAGACCCGCTAGAGGGAATACAGGTATTGGTTGAGCACATAGCAGTAGGCGGTGCTCTAGACAGCGCCCGCTTTGAATATTGGTGAGTCTGTCTGTCAATCTGTGATAAATTGACTCAGGGGAGAGGTCTTTCAGTGGTCTACATAAATAGAAATAAAAAACTTTGTGAATGAAAATGCCTAGTGCTGTGTTTGTCACAATACATGTTTTAACTGCTAAGAAAGAGGTAAGCTATTGCAGAAACAAACGAAACGCATCACAACTTGTGGCATTAATCAGTTTGCGCTCCTCAAATTCCAACCATCCCAAAGGGTAACCGTTCCACTTGATCTACCAGATCCCCTGCAGAGGGCGCCCTTAGCACACATTATGACCGATTATTGGCAATTAGGACAGAGGCCTCGGGGACAGTTTATTCTACTAATTTGAATAAACCACTGAAATGGCCATTCGACTCTTTTCCCTATAGAAAATTCTCAACACAAATTAAATATTTTCTTATTTAAAAAAAATATTTGTTCTCACTCATTGTGGTGCCAAAACCTGTGAATTCAAGCAGTGTTCATATTTTTGGATGACATTTTTAATTGCAGACTATTGTGTTGCACACAACAATTTCAAACAATATAGGTTAATATTGATTATGTTGATTAATAAATATTGACTATGTTGTAATACGGCTGCGATGACAAGTTTTTTTTTTATCATCAATTGAGAATTGCGTTGCCAAAGCTTCCCTGTCTCCTCCCTGTTATTGAATAATAGCCTACTACAGGCGTTCTTTGACCATTCTGTTGTAGGCTGGTCCACCACCACACCCATTTCCCAACTCCACCAAACTCTTTCTCTCACACACGCACTTCTCTCTCCAGCACTCAGCTTTGACAGCCCGCTCCATACATCAGTCGCTCCGGGAATGGGATCATCATTAGTGAGTGCGAAGAAAAACTTCCAGTTCTTCCGATTCTACGCTCTCCAAAGACTACTCTTCAAACTGCGGGGATAGCTTCGAGATAAAGCGATAGCGACTGTCAGAAATAGATATTACAGGCGTTACAAGTTGATGAAAGGAGAGGTAACTTTACGCACTGTGGAACGACAAAGAGTATTGGGTCAAGCGACAAATGGGGTGAAGTTTGGAGTTAAAATTATATGAGAACATTTACTACTGAATTTATGGGGTAGAAATCATTATTAATAATGTTTTGAAATAAATTAACATCACAAAGGGGGTAATTCGGATAAGATATCAGGTGCGAGGCGCGTAAACGTAGGCCTATGTGGTCCTGGATGAATGTGCTTGGCAAGTTTTATGTAGGCTAACCAACTATTCTCTGTGACTCGATTGCGGATGATTTATAAACATTAAGACTAAGTAGGCCCAAGTGAGTGTGTTATATTAGGATAAGTTTGGAGCCAAAGCTAGAAACCAAAAAACTGCCACTGATCGTAACCAGCAATGGCAAAGTGGTTTAGTTCCGCCATCAATCTGAAGAACGGGACCGAACGGGTCCGCTCTGCCTCGGAGTCCGGCACTCAACCCCGAACCAGACACGGGTTAACACCGGGGACCAGTCTGAAGGGGAACCGGGTCAAGGAAAGTGCTGGAGGGATAGGCTCTATACTGACCGGAAGAAACCGGAAAAACTCGGCCATCGAACTGGGTCGGAACGGCTCGGGTACTGGCGGGAACTCGTTTAAGGACGGTAAGATCTGGGACAGTCTCATCCCTGGGAAGAGTAGGAAGAATTCCAAGCTCGAGGTGGGGCCCTCTGAGGAGCATCGGCCCACCAGGACATCCAGTTTGGCGCATGCGTGCATCAGCAGGATGATCAAAGTGGACAAACAGGACAAGGGTCCCAAACATAGCGGTACAGGTGAACAGGTGGGATCCGAAAACGAGAGGGAGAAGGTGGACATCAAAACAACGATGGTGAGTGGCGCAGATTTGGTACTGACATCTTTGTCAACAAAGTCTTAGATTGAACAAAATGAAAAAGTCATTTAGTAGTAACAATATATGTTATAATTAGCCCTACAGTGTTATTAGGCTTCCTGTATTCACATTTGATCCTGTTGTTTATTGTCATATGTGTATGGAAGCATTTGGAAGCTCGTTCCAGCCACCCAAGTTATAAGTCATAATTGCGTAATAGAATGTGGTGTATGGCCAATATACCATGGTGAACTGTAGTAGGGTCTGATATACTACAGCTTTCAGCCAATCAGCATTCAGGACTTGAACCAACAGGTTTAGAAAAGGAAATAATGCACGCTCCAGAATGGCCTTCAAGCCAATCAGAAACATGTATTCGACAACACCATGGTATAACTCATGTTTGACTATGTTTGAGCTACTTTTGAATGCAAAAGTCGAATTCAAAACATTATTGGCATTTTCATAATGGCTATGATGGGAATGGTATATATTTAGTAAACTTGCTAGCTACTTAATTTCTAGCAGTAAATGTGTTAAATTATAGCCATGGTATGAAAGGGATAATCAACTCGGGGCTCTATACGTTTTCCCGTCGTGGAACACTAGTGCATCGTGGAACACACTTTCCACGTTGTTCATTATTTTCCATACAACGCATGTTGATTATCCCTTACATAAGTCATAATTATGAGATAGTGAATCAGAATAATGAGATACTAGGTCATAATTATGAGGTAGTCATTCATTATTATGAAATATGGAAGTTATAGTTATGAGATAATAAGTCTGGATCATGGACATTGAATAGTCCTGCAGGTAATGACACCTTTTAAAAGGGAAATCTGTGATTCAAACAATAACAAAGTGTACTCCCTGCCACTTAATTGGTAAACAGCTGAGGAATGGGGCAGGAGACATGTAACCACTCTTAAATACATAGACGCAAGGACTCTCACACACAGATGTAGGATCTTCATTTGATCCTCTATGCTACAGCAGGAATAGAATCCTGCAGCAACAGGAAATATGAATTATTATGTGGATCATAATTCATGGCCATTTTTTGTAGGGGTTGATACATTTTTCATTATGGCAAATCAAGTCTGATATTTTAAAGTGGAAATGACAAACTTTAGAAGCCTTTTTAATCCTCAAATAGACTACAAGTTTGCCATTCCTGCTATGCAGGAAAATTCAAAGCAACAAAATGGACCAAATTAAGATCCTACATCTGTATGGATGCAAGAACTGACCATCCCTGTTGTGAACCTATACATTGTTTGTTTACAATTACATTGTTTACAAACAATGGAGTAACACAAGTTTATATTTTTGGTTCTGATGGGGTAAGACCATTGCTCATGAGGAATTTCTAAGTTACATTCTTCAAGAATCAATGGCTATATATTAATAATTAATTAATTAAATTAAACAGGCACCAACTCACAACAACAAAACTATTCAGTCCATTCATTTGGAACAATATCACCACAAACTCTCTCTCTCTGTCACGTCCTGACCATAGAGAGCCCTTCTTTTCTATGGTGGAGTAGGTCAGGGCGTGACTGGGGGTTTAGTCTAGTTTATTATTTCTATGTGGGGTTCTAGTTTTGTTTTTCTATGTTGGTGATTTTGTTCCCAATTAGAGGCAGCTGGTAATCATTGTCTCTAATTGGGGATCATATTTAAGTATAATTTTTTCTACCTGTGTTTGGTGGGGTATTGTTTATAGGTAGTACTCCAGCACTCCATTGTCGTCACGGTTCAGTCTTGCTTTATTGTTTTGTGCATTTCACTAAATAAAGATGTGGAACCCAGATCAAGCTGCATGTTGGTCCGACCGAGTATGCTTCCAACAATCGTGACACTCTCTCACACACACACACACACACACAAAATCTGTGATTCACGTAATACAGATCGCCTAAACATATCTCATAATAATGACTTACTATCTCATAATTATAACTTAGTATCTCCTAATAATGACTTACTATCTCAGAATTCTGACTTAGTATTGCAATATTATTACTTACTATCTTATGATTATGACATACTGTCTCATAATAACGACTTACTATCTCATAATTATGACTTAGTATCTCATTACAATGACTTACTATCTCATAGTCAGATTTTTTTTAAATTGGGTGGCGGGAACGAGCTTCCATACATATATGTGTGCACTGATATAAAGAAAGAACTGTAGCTCGGAGAGTTGTGATCAGTCTCTCTCTCCCACCTCAGCCTTTGTCTCTACTTCTCCCTCCCCCTCCTGTCTCTCTTTCCTCACCACACAATGCAATGTGCTTTTATAACCCGCTGCATTCATGCCACAGCGCTCGGGACCAGCCGTACAAAAAACACACAATGAGACCGAACCTCTTTCCCCAGTCTGTCTTCCTGTGTCCCTTCCCCTCCTGTTCCCTAACTGCTGTCACCCTCACACACACACAGACAGACACACACAGACAGACACACACACACACACACACACACACACACACACACACACACACACACACACACACACACACACACACACACACACACACACACACACACACACACACACACACACACACACACACACACACACACACACACACACACACACACACACACACACACACACACACACACACACACACACACACACACACACACACACACACACAATACCTCTTTCTCCTCCTATATTTCTTCACCCAGTGAAGGCTATGTTTGAGGCATCACCTAACACTGTGGTGACTGTAGCTCTCCCACAAGCAGCTCAGATCACTGTGGCGCCTCTTTGATGAAGATCATACAGGCAGTCAGACAGACACGTAAACACTCAACACACAGAGCCATGAGAGGGAAGACACACACAGAGCACAGAGCAGGGGAGATTCCCCAAGAAACATTCCCAGTTCGTCAAGGGGACGTCTCCATACCAACTAGACTGTTACAGGTTAATATCATAGGTTATTGCAGTTACTCTGGCAGAAGACCTACAGTATAGTACTGTGAAGGTTAGGTAGAGCATTTAACAACTTCTCTCCCGCTGTGTAGCTGATTATTCTGGAGGACTATGCTGACCCGTTTGATGCAGAGAAGACGAGGGAGCAGAGGGAGGCGGAGAGGGAGGGAGAGAACGATGGATACATGGAGCCCTATGACGCCCAGGTTATCATCACAGGTCAGTAAGGTCAGGGGTCAGATCTTGTCCTGGAGAGCTACAGGGAGTCCAAGCTTTTGTTCCAGCACAGCGCTGATACACACTGGCTCAGATAATCAACAAATCACTGATACCTTGATTAGTGGAATCAGGGCTGGAGTTAGAGCTGAGCTGGAACAAAAGCCTGCACTCCCTGCAGCTCTCCAGAATCAAGGTTGTAGACTGCTGCTGATAAAAGGTTTTTAAAGGATCGGACTAGAACGAGACCCTCCGCTCTCTCTCCCCTGACTTCCTCCCTACTGGCGGTTGCTATGGGAATGGTGTTGTGCTGCGACAGTGGGTGCAGCTTCCTCTTGGATTTCCTGTCTCCTGCCTCTGTTTCCTTTACCCCATTCTCTGGAAAGGAAGTTACCTCCAGTTTCTTCCCCCCACCCCTTCCATTTTACTTTACTTTTGTGTGAAAAGAACCAAAAGACCCCCACCTCCCATCCCCCCTCCTGGTCTCACCCAATCACTTCCCAGAATTCAGGTCTGTTCTGTCATCCATTCAGGCTCTGTGTTGACCTTTCTTCCCGTAGCTCCATTGTTTAGTCACACAATAGCCCAGACACCCAGGCTACCTGACGGCCTCCACAGACATGTCTGACCACATCACAAGCTACTAAGCTATGTGTTATACTCTTAGAAATAGGGGTTCCAAAAGGTGTCTTCTGCTGTCCCCATAGGCTGTCCCCATAGGCTGTCCCCATAGGCTGTCCCCATAGGCTGTCCCCATTGGTTCCAGGTAGAACACTTCTTGATCCAGGCAGTACTATTTTGGGTTCCATGTAGAAAGAACCCTCTGTGTAAAAGGTTCTAGCTGGAACCAAAAAGGGTTCTTCTAAAAGTTTTCCTATGGGGACACCCGAATAACCCTTTTTGGTTCTACATGGCATAGTTTTTTCTAACAGTCTACAACTGAACAATGGATCACAATCATGTCACATTAGCAGTAATGTTGGAATGGCAGAGTTGAGGGTTTGATATCCACATGGTTCAAACAGGCCTACCAAATAATGACCATGTTATTGTTCTAATGACTTTGTAGGTATTCGTAGGCGGGGCTCCAAGGACCTGCTGAAGGTGTGTGTGCTGCTTCCCAAGGGAGGTGGAGAAGGGTGCAAGCCCGCACCCCCCCACATCTACGACACTCCCTACGAGGGGCTGCTGGAGACAGATGGGGAGGCAGGAGGGGTGTGGATCCCTGTGACACGGCCGGAGTCAGACCCTCGCCCCCCTGGAGAGTATGAACTACCCTGGGAGTGGAGGAAGGAGGACATCGTCAGAGCACTGACAGGTAGATATATGTTTTCCAGAGGGAGGGAGGTAAAGGGAGGGAAGGAGGGAGGTACAGGGTGGGAAGGAGGGAGGTAAAGGGTGGGAAGGAGGGAGGTAAAGGGGGGGAAGGAGGGAGGTATAGGGAGGGAAGGAGGGAGGTAGAGGGACGGAAGAAGAGGGAACATATTGCATACAACAATTATACACAAACATACACAGTTCTCTCTCTCTCTCTCTCTCTCTCTCTCTCTCTCTCTCTCTCTCTCTCTCTCTCTCCAGCCCAGTTTAAGAAGGGAATGAGCAGTTTGCCCCCTAAAGAGGATCCTCCTCCACCCATCAGACAGCAGACTCTCAGTCATCAGCAGACCCTCAGACAGAAGACCTGGAACAAGAAAGTCCTCGTCCCCTCTCCCTCCTCCCCTACTCCCCCCATTCTCAAACTCTCTCCTCCCTCACCTCACTCTCATTCCTCTCCCCCCTCTCCCACCTCTCACTCTTCTCTCACTCCCAAACTTTCCCCATCCTCTTCTCCTCCCTCCACCACCTCCACACCCAACGCAGAGACAGCCAAAGTGGACCCCACCCTGCCCCTGGAGAAACAGAGGTACGGGAAGAGGAGAGGGAGAAGGGAGAGGCTGGATGGGGGGGATTGAGATACACTATATATACAGCAGTATGTGGACACCCATTTAAATTAGTGGATTCGGCTATTTCAGCCACACCTGTTGCTGACAGCTGTATACATTTGAGTACAAAGCCATGCAATCTCGGTTTGTGGACTCTGGAGCAGTGGAAACGTGTTGTCTACGCTACCTGCCCGAATGCATAGTGCCAACTATAAAGTTTGGTGTTGGAGGAATAATGTTCTGGGACTGTTTTTCATGGTTCCGGCTAGGCCCCTTTAGTTCCAGTGAAGGGAAATCTTAACACTACAGCAAACAATGATATTCTAGACGATTCTGTGCTTCCAACTTTGTGGCAACAGTTTGGGGAAGGCCCTTTCTTGTTTCAGCATGACAATGCCCCTGTGCACAAAGCGAAGTCCATACAGAAATGGTTTGTCGAGATCTGTGTGGAAGAACTTGACTGGCCTGCACAGAGCCCTGACCTCAACCCCATCTAACACCTTTGGGATGAATTAGAACGGCAACTACAAGCCAGGCCTAATTGCCCAACATCAGTGCCCGACTTCACTAATGCCCTTGTGGCTGAATGGAAGCAAGTCCCCGCAGCAATGTCCCAACATCTAGTGGAAAGCCTTCCCAGAAGAGTAGAGGCTGTTATAGCAGTAAAGGGGGGATCAACTCCATATTAATGCCCATGATTTTGGAATGAGATGTTTGACGAGCAGGTGTACACATACTTTTGGTCGTGTAGTGTAGCATGGAAATATGAAAAGTGGTACTCAATGATGTCCTGTGCTGGATTTGCTCCAAACAAAACACTTTCTATACAGGACATAAAGTTAATTTCTTTGCCAAATTTCAGGCAGTTTTACTTGAATGCCTTATTGCAAATAGGATGCATGTTTTGGAATATTTCTGTTCTGTACAGGCCTCCTTCTTTTCACTCTGCCAGGTTAGTATCGTGGAGCAACTACAATGTTGTTGATGCATCCTCAGTTTTCTCTTATCACAGCCAATAAGCAATGTAACTGTTTTAAAGTCACCATTGGCCTCATGGTGAAATCCCTGAGGGTTTCCTTCCTCTCCGGCAACTGAGTCAGGAAGAACGGCTGTATCTTTGTAGTGACTGGGTGTATTGATACACCATCCAAAATGTAATTAATAACTTCACCATGCTCAAAGGAATATTCAATGTCTGCTTTGTTTATTTTTACCTATCTACCACTAGGTGCCCTTCTTTGTGAGGCATTGGAAAACCTCCCTGGGCTTTGTGGTTGAATCTGTGTTTGAAACTCACTGCTCTATTGAGGGACCTTACAGATAATTGTATGTGTGGGGTACAGAGATGAGTTAGTCTTTAAAAAAACACTATTATTGCACACAGAGTGAGTCCATGCAACTTATTATGTGACTTGTTAAGCAGATTTTACTCCTGAATTTATTTAGGCTTGCCATTAAAAGAAAGTTGAATACTTATTGACTCAAGACATTTCAGCTTTTCATTTTTTATTAATTTATTATGGGGTATTGTGTGTGACACAAAATATCAATTTAATACATTTTAAATTCAGGCTGTAACACAACAAAATGTGGAAAAAGTCAAAGGGTGTGAATACTTTCTGAAGGCCCTGTATACTGTATATCATCATAGCATATTGCTCTAGCCTGTACTTACTCCTCAGCCTGAACGGTGTGAATACTTTCTGAAGGCCCTGTATACTGTATATCATCATAGCATATTGCTCTAGCCTGTACTTACTCCTCAGCCTGAACGGTGTGAATACTTTCTGAAGGCCCTGTATACTGTATATCATCATAGCATATTGCTCTAGCCTGTACTTACTCCTCAGCCTGAACGGTGTGAATACTTTCTGAAGGCCCTGTATACTGTATATCATCATAGCATATTGCTCTAGCCTGTACTTACTCCTCAGCCTGAACGGTGTGAATACTTTCTGAAGGCCCTGTATACTGTATATCATCATAGCATATTGCTCTAGCCTGTACTTACTCCTCAGCCTGAACGGTGTGAATACTTTCTGAAGGCCCTGTATACTGTATATCATCATAGCATATTGCTCTAGCCTGTACTTACTCCTCAGCCTGAACGGTGTGAATACTTTCTGAAGGCCCTGTATACTGTATATCATCATAGCATATTGCTCTAGCCTGTACTTACTCCTCAGCCTGAACGGTGTGAATACTTTCTGAAGGCCCTGTATACTGTATATCATCATAGCATATTGCTCTAGCCTGTACTTACTCCTCAGCCTGAGCGGTGTGAATACTTTCTGAAGGCCCTGTATACTGTATATCATCATAGCATATTGCTCTAGCCTGTACTTACTCCTCAGCCTGAACGGTGTGAATACTTTCTGAAGGCCCTGTATACTGTATATCATCATAGCATATTGCTCTAGCCTGTACTTACTCCTCAGCCTGAACGGTGTGAATACTTTCTGAAGGCCCTGTATACTGTATATCATCATAGCATATTGCTCTAGCCTGTACTTACTCCTCAGCCTGAACGGTGTGAATACTTTCTGAAGGCCCTGTATACTGTATATCATCATAGCATATTGCTCTAGCCTGTACTTACTCCTCAGCCTGAACGGTGTGAATACTTTCTGAAGGCCCTGTATACTGTATATCATCATAGCATATTGCTCTAGCCTGTACTTACTCCTCAGCCTGAACGGTGTGAATACTTTCTGAAGGCCCTGTATACTGTATATCATCATAGCATATTGCTCTAGCCTGTACTTACTCCTCAGCCTGAACGGTGTGAATACTTTCTGAAGGCCCTGTATACTGTATATCATCATAGCATATTGCTCTAGCCTGTACTTACTCCTCAGCCTGAACGGTGTGAATACTTTCTGAAGGCCCTGTATACTGTATATCATCATAGCATATTGCTCTAGCCTGTACTTACTCCTCAGCCTGAACGGTGTGAATACTTTCTGAAGGCCCTGTATACTGTATATCATCATAGCATATTGCTCTAGCCTGTACTTACTCCTCAGCCTGAAGTGTCCATATTTGCGCCAGCGAATACTTTACATTTCGGTGGTCACTGACTGGTAAGATTCTTCAGGACAGCGGTCATGTGTGCTAGCAAGGCAAAGGTCCTGGGTTCGAGCCTCGGTGTGAAGGAAGTGCTATCCGCTAAGCAAGGGTTCTCTATCTCTTCCTCCTACTCTCCTCTAACTTCCCAACCCTCCCTATATTCCTCCCCTAACCTTCAATATGACATTCATCCCCATCCATTCTACTGCTCTGAAGCTCTAAACATTGTATGTATGTTTGTTTCTCCCTCTTTTTCCCCTCATCCCCCCCCCCCCCCTCTAGCTGGTACCATGGCAGTGTGAGTCGCCAGCAGGCAGAGGCTCAGCTCCAGCGCTGCAGGGATGCCAGCTTCCTGGTTAGAGACAGCGAATCAGGGACCAGCAAATACTCCATCGCGCTCAAGTTAGTGTGTTTCTGTGTGTTACACTTCTCACTCTTCAGTGAGCACTCATGATTAACCACTTTACACACCACAGACATGGAGGGTGAGCAGCATGTGTTGGAATAACTAAGCCCCTAACCCTTTGCTACAGTACAGACATCCAGACTGTATCCTCTAGTTATGTAGCTATAGCTCCGCATCTTCCCCTGTTACTGAAGTAATATGGTCTCTCTCTCTCTCTCTCTCTCTCTCTCTCTCTCTCTCTCTCGCTCTCTCTCTCTCTCTGTCTCTCTCTCTCTCTCTCTCTCAGGACCAGTCAGTGTTGTGTCCATATCATCGTGGCCCAGACTAAGGGCAGTAAGGGTCTGGGTTATACTCTGGACCAGAGTAGCTGTGTGTTCAACAGTATACCAGAGGTGGTGCATCACTACTGTACACACAGACTGCCCTTCACTGGAGCTGAACACATGACCCTGCAACACCCTGTCCCCAGGCCACACTGAACACACACTGAACACACACACACACCACTGCAAAGGAGTAGCAGGTCTCACCCAAACAGCCTGAGAGGTACAGTATCATCTTGAGTTTCTCCAATGCACAGCCTAGTGGTCAAACCCTCACACTGCGTTGCACAGAGAATGTTTCAGGAGGGAATACTGTTCTGTACTATGTATTATGTCATGTTTCATATGGGCCCCAGAAAGAGTGGCTGATGCTTTTGCAGCGGCTAATGGGGAGCCTGATAAATGCCAAATGTTCAGCTAGTTAACCTAAGTACCTGTATGTGTTGTGTGCTCTGGGTAATATTAGGCCTCATTGATTTGATAGCTGTCTGTATTATCATCAGACACATACAGTATGGTGCCTGTTAGACAGCAGTATGATCTGTTTTTGATGTGAATGTATTGCACATGTGATGGTTTCTGCAATGACCCAGGCTTGTTACAGGGTGTTACTGTAATAATCCAGACTTGTTGTAATGCATGAAATACTGTAATGTTGACTGGAATAAAGAGACTGTACATTTAGTTTCTTCTGTCTTTTAGATAAAGGCAATTTAATAATTATGACACAGACACACACACACACACACACACACAAGCACACAGACACACAAGCACACAGACGTGCGCGCACACAGATCAGAACAGAAACACATATGACTTGGGTGATGATTGCCCCGTGATGAGAGTGAGAAGCTAACTACAGGATGTGGGAGATGAGCTCCTCTTTAACCGCAGAGCCATTGACCTGGGTAGTAAATAAATTAGAGTTAGACACTACACAGGAACATACACAGAGAAAGAGAGAGAGAAACACACACATACAAATGTACAGGCACACATAAGTTGAGTACACACAAAACCACTCTCATTCACATGGTAGGCTTTTTAAAAAGCCACAAACAACCTTGGGACTAAACACCTCCTTCTGCAACTGGATCCTGGACTTCCTGACGGGCTGCCCCCTCCTGGACCAGTATTGTTTTCAATATATATTAAACCTCTTGGTGACGTCATTCGGAAACATAATGTTAACTTTCACTGCTAGGCAGACGATACACAGCTGTACATTTCGATGAAACATGGTGAAGCCCCAAAATTTCCATCCCCTGAAGCCTGTGTTTCAGACATAAGGAACTCAGACAAAACAGAGATGCTAGTTTTAGGTCTCAAGAAACAAAGAGATCTTCTGTTGGATCTGACAATTAATCTTGATGGTTGTATCGTCGTCTCAAATAAAACTGTGTCACACCCTGATCAGTTTCATCTGTCCTTATTATTCCCTCCAACCCCTCCAGGTGTCACTTGGTACAGTATCCCTGGTGTATTTATCCCTGTGTTTCCTGTCTCTCTGTGCCAGTTCGTCTGGTTTGTTTCAAGTCAGCCAGCGTGTTTTTCCCATGCGCCTGCATTTTCTATTCTCTTTTACTAGTCCCTCCGGTTTTGACCGTTGCCCGTTTTCTGGACTCTATACCAGACTGCCTGACCATTCTGCCTGCCCTGACCTCGAGTCTGCCTGCCACACTGTATCTCCTGGAGTCTGAACGGGTTTTGACTTTTTGCCTGTCCACGACCATTCTCTTGCCTACCCCTTTTGGATATAATAAATATCTAAGACTCAAATTATTTGCCTCCCTGTCACGGTTTTCATATGGTGAAGGAGAGTCGGACCAAACTGCAGCGTGTCTATTGTGATCCATGTTTAATAAAACAAACGTAACACGAATCAATACAAAACACTACAAAACAAATAAACGAAAATGAAAACCGAAACAGCCTAAACTGGTGTCAACTAACACAGCACAAGGACATCAAGACACTAAGGACAAGCAAACTCAAAGAATATGGCTGCCTAAATATGGTTCCCAATCAGAGACAACGATAAGCACCTGCCTCTGATTGAGAACCACTCCAGACAGCCATAGACTTTGCTAGATAACCCCACTAGCTACAATCCCAAATACATACACACCAAAACCCCAAGACAAAACACACCACAATACACACCCTGGCCTGACACACCCTGGCCTGACCCAATACATGAAGAAAAACACAAAATACTTAGACCAGGGCGTGACACTCCCGTGTCTGCATCTGTGTCTCGCCTTGTGCCCTTATACTGTGAAGGACCTCAGCGTTATTCTGGACCCTGATCTCTATTTTGATGAACATATCAAGACAGTTTGCTTCAGTTAATGCTAAACATGGCTGCTAGAATCTTGACTAGAACCACAAAATTTGATCATATTGCTCAAATGCTAGCCTCTCTACACTGGCTTCCTGTCAAGGCAAGGGCTGATTTCAAGGTTTTACTGCTAATTTACAAAGCATTACATGGGCTTTCTCCTACCTATCTCTCCGATTTGGTCCTGCCTTACATACCTACACGTACGCTATGGTCACAAAACGCAGGCCTCCTTATTGTCCCTAGAATTTCTAAGCGAACAGCTGGAGGCAGGGCTTTCTCCTATAGAGCTCCGTTTTTATTGAATGGTCTGCCTACCCATGTGAGAGACGCAGACTCGGTCTCAACCTTTAAGTCTTCATTGAAGACTCACCTCTTCAGTGGGTCCTATGATTGAGTCCAGTCTGGCCCAGGAGTGGGAAGGTGAATGGAAAGGCACTGGAGCAATGAACCGCCCTTGATGTCTCTGCCTGGCCGGTTCCCCTCTTTCCACTGGGATTCTCTGCCTCTACCCCTATTACAGGGGTTGAGTCACTGAGTCACTGGCTTACTGGTGCTCTTTCATGCCGTCCCTAGGAGGGGTGCGTCACTTAAGTGGGTTGACTCACTGACGTGATCTTCCTGTCCGGGTTGGCGCCGCCCTTGGGTTCATGCCGTGGGGAGATCTTCGTGGGCTATACGGTCTAGAGCTTCACGTTTCTTGGTGTCCACATCAACAACAAACTATCATGGTCCAAACACACCAAGACAGCAGTGAAGAGGGCATGACAAAGTTTATTCCCCCTCAGGAGACTGAAAAGATTTGGCATGGGTCCACAGATCCTCAAAAAGTTCTACAGCTGCACCATCGAGAGCACCCCTGTATATAGCCTCGTTATTGCTATTTTATTGTAACTCATTTTTTAAACTTTATTTATTTATTTTTTTACTCTTATTTTTCTTAAAACTGCATTGTTGGGGAAGGGCTTTGTAAGTAAGCATTTCACAAATACCTTTTGTATTCGGGGCATGTGGCAAATAACATTTGATTTGATGTTATGTTAATATGATTATTGTGTGTGTATGGGAGGATATGGCTGACTTCCTCACTTCAGTGTGCGACACTGTGTACGTGTTTGTGTGTTATTGTGTGTGTATACAGTGGGGCAAAAAAATATTTAGTCAACCACCAATTGTGCAAGTTCTCCCACTTAAAAAGATGAGAGAGGCCTGTAATTTTCATCATAGGTACACTTCAACTATGACAGACAAAATGAGAGAAAAAAAATCCAGAAAATCACATTGTAGGATTTTTAATGAATTTATTTGCAAATTATGGTGGAAAATAAGTATTTGGTCAATAACAAAAGTTTATCTCAATACTTTGTTATATACCCTTTGTTGGCAATGACAGAGGTCAAACGTTTTCTGTAAGTCTTCACAAGGTTTTCACACACTGTTGCTGGTATTTTGGCCCATTCCGCCATGCAGATCTCCTCGAGAGCAGTGATGTTTTGGGGCAGTTGCTGGGCAACACAGACTTTCAACTCCCTCCAAAGATTTTCCATGGGGTTGAGATTTGGAGACTGGCTAGGCCACTCCAGCACCTTGAAATACTTCTTACGAAGCCACTCGTTCGTTGCCAGGGTGGTGTGTTTGGGATCATTGTCATGCTGAAAGACCCAGCCACGTTTCATCTTCAATGCCCTTGCTGATGGAAGGAGGTTTTCACTCAAAATCTCACGATACATGGCCCCATTCATTCTTTCCTTTACACGGATCAGTCATCCTGGTCCCTTTGCAGAAAAACAGCCCCAAAGCATGATGTTTCCACCCCCATGCTTCACAGTAGGTATGGTGTTCTTTGGATGCAACTCAGCATTCTTTGTCCTCCAAACACGACGAGTTGAGTTTTTACCAAAAAGTTCTATTTTGGTTTCATCTGACCATATTACATTCTCCCAATCTTCTTCTGGATCATCCAAATGCTCTCTAGTAAACTTCAGACGGGCCTGGACATGTACTGGCTTAAGCAGGGGGATACTTCTGGCACTGCAGGATTTGAGTCCCTGGCGGCGTAGTGTGTTACTGATGGTAGGCTTTGGTACTTTGGTCCCAGCTCTCTGCAGGTCATTCACTAGGTCCCCCCCATGTGGTTCTGGGATTTTTGCTCACCGTTCTTGTGATCATTTTGACCCCATGGGGTGAGATCTTGCATGGAGACCCAGATCGAGGGAGATTATTAGTGGTCTTGTATGTCTTCCATTTCCTAATAATTGCTCCCACAGTTGATTTCTTCAAACCAAGCTGCTTACCTATTGCAGATTCAGTCTTCCCAGCTTGGTGCCAGTCTACAATTTTGTTTCTGGTGTCCTTTGACAGCCCTTTGGTCTTGGCCGTAGTGGAGTTTGGAGTGTGACTGTTTGAGGTTGTAGACAGGTGTCTTTTATACTGATAACAAGTTCAAACAGGTGCCATTAATACAGGTAACGAGTGGCGGATAGAGGAGCCTCTTAAAGAAGAAGTTACAGGTCTGTGAGAGCCAGATATCTTGCTTGTTTGTACTTGACCAAATACTCATTTTCCACCATAATTTGCAAATAAATTAATAAAAAAATCCTACAATGTGATTTTCTGGATTTTTTAAATAATTTTGTCTGTCATAGTTGAAGTGTACCTATGATGAAAATTACAGGACTCACTCATATTTTTAAGTGGAAGAACTTGCACAATTGGTGGCTGACTAAATACTTTTTTTGCCCCATTGTATGTCACTGAGTGTGTCAGAATTTTTCTGCTAATGTCACGCTCGTTGAAATGATTGGACCCAACGAGTTCCACATATTTTTAATAAATCGAAACTCATCAAACAAAATCAATAAATCACAAACGAAACGCGAAGTTACTGGTGTGCACAAAGGCAACTATCTGTAGACAGGATCCCACAAATCACAATGGGGAAATGGCTACCTAAATATGATCCCCAATCAGAGACAACGATAAACAGCTGCCTCTGATTGGGAACCATATCAGGCCACCATAGAATTACAAATTCACCTAGATAACCCACCCTAGTCACTATCACGCCCCAACCAACATAGAGAATAAACAGCATTCTATGGTCAGGCGTGACAGCTTGATAAGAGATTACCAGGTTGCCATGGTGATTAGTGCGTGAGATAAGGCCATCTCTATTGAGAGGAGAAAGAAGAGGGGGAGAGAGGAAGACAGAGAGAGGGAGGGAAGAGAGATGGAGACAGAGAGGGAAGAGAGACAGAGAGGGAGAGACAGAGGCAGAGTGAGGGAGGGAAGAGAGACAGAGAGAGATAGTGAGGAAGGGAGGGACAGGAGGGAGAGAGAGAGACTGCAACATAAAAGAGCTATGAATAACGGTGAATAAGCATGGCCGCACGCATAGCTCCCTGTTTGTGAATGAAGAGCAGTGAGATGGAAGTCAGAGGAGAAACAGAAATAAAGTCATTTACTGAACTTCTGACCCTCCTGCCATAACTACACTCCCCAAAACACTTCCTGTGACAGACCCGTGCTAAACAACCAACACCATCCAGCCATCTACCTCTTTTCTTCCCTCCCTTTCTCCCTCTCCCTCCATCTGTCTCCCTCATTCGTTCCTCAATGGTCTCTCATTTGGAGAGCTATATATAGGTCACAGTGAGCTAGAGGCAGAGGAGATGGACGTACAATCGCCGCTGGGTCTGTCTATCAGTCCATTGGTCAGTCTCTCATACACTCACCCACACATCCATCCACCCTTCCATAACTCAATCCATCCGCCCATCTTTCGCACTGAGTCCATTGGTTTGTCTGTATGTATAGCTGATGGTGATAGAGTTTGCTGGCTGTGTGAACACATCCACATGTTCTATACATCCAGCACTGCATACATTAACCCTAGCGCAGTCAGTCAGTCCCTACACCGCCACAATATCTGAACCTGTTGAGTTGATAGTGCAGCAGTCAGATCTGAATATGTGACAGTCAAGCAGTGTCACTCACACAACATAATGCAGCAGGCAATGTCTGCAGTCGAAGGAGAGAGGATGACAGAGAGGGAGGCAGGGACTAAGGGACAGAGACAAGGAGGGTACGTAAGGGAGTGTGAGGGGAAGACAAGTACTCATGGGGGTCCCAGCTCCTAAATAATTTAGAGAGAGACTAAGCACTCAGTACAGAGGAGGAGCACTGTCAGGTCAGCTCATTCAGAGCAGAGAGAGAGCGAGAGAGGAGGGGGGAGAGAGACAGGTGGGGGAGAGAGGGATAGGGGAGAGAGAGAGGGATGAGGGGGAGAGAGATGGAGGAGAGGGAGGAGGGTGGAGGTTGGAGAGAGAGAGAGAGAGAGAGAGAGAGAGAGAGATCGGGGAGATGAGAAGTCGGGAGAGAGTGGGAGTGGGGAGAGAGAGGTGGGGAAGAGATGAGAGGGGGATAGGTGGGGGAAAGAGAGAAGCGGTAGAGAGGAGAGAAAGAGTGGGGGGAGAGGAAGAGAAAGATAGATGGGTGCAAGAGAGAGTATAGAGGGAGTACATAGCGAGTACAGAGAGTACAGACAGAGTACATAGAGAGTCCAGAGAGAGTACAGACAGAATACATAGAGAGTCCAGAAAGAGTACAGAGAGAGAGAGAATACAGAGAAAGTACAGAGAGAGAGTACAGAGTACAGAGAGAGTACAGAGAGAGTACAGAGAGAGAGAGTACAGAGTACAGAGATAATACAGAGAGAGTACAGAGAGAGTACAGAGAGAGAGTACAGAGAGAATACAGAGAGAGAGTACAAAGTACAGAGAGAATACAGAGAGAGTACAGAGAGAGAGTATAGAGTACATAGAGAATACAGAGAGAGTACAGAGAGAGTACAGAGAGAGAGAGTACAGAGTACAGAGAGAATACAGCGAGAGTACAGAGAGAATACATAGAGAGTACAGAGTACAGGGAGAAAACAAAGAGAGAGTACATAGAGAATACAGAGAGAGTACAGAGTACAGGGAGAAAACAAAGAGAGAGTACATAGAGAATACAGAGAGTACAGAGAGAATACAGAGAGAGTACATATAGAATACAGAGAGAGTACAGAGAGAGAGTACAGAGAGAATACAAAGAGTACAGAGAGAGAGTACAAAGTACAGAGAGAATACAGAGAGAGTACAGAGAGAGAGTATAGAGTACATAGAGAATACAGAGAGAGTACAGAGAGAGTACAGAGAGAGAGTACAGAGTACAGAGAGAATACAGAGAGAGTACATTGATAATACATAGAGAGTACAGAGTAGAGGGAGAAAACAAAGAGAGAGAGTACATAGAGAATACAGAGAGAGTACAGAGTACAGGGAGAAAACAAAGAGAGAGTACATATGGAATACAGAGAGAGTACAGAGAGAATACAGAGAGAGTACATAGAGAATACAGAGAGAGTACAGAGAGAGAGAGAGTACCGAGAGAATACAAAGAGAGTACATAGAGAGTACATAGAGAATACAGAGAGAGTACATAGAGAATACAGAGAGAGTACATAGAGAGTACAGAGAGAGTACAGAGAGAGAGTACATAGAGAATACAGAGAGAGTACATAGAGAGTACATAGAGAGTACATAGAGAATACAGAGAGAGTACAGAGAGAAAACAAAGAGAGTACATAGATAATACAGTGAGAATACAGAGAGAGTACAGAGTGCACAGAGAGAGAGAGTACAGAGAGAGTACAGCGTATTGAGAGAATACAGAGGGAGTACAGAGAGAGAGTACAGAGAGAGAGTGCAGAGTACAGAGACAATACAGAGACAATTGTACAGAGAGAGTACAGAGAGAGTACAGAGAGAGAGGACACATAGAGAGTACAGAGAGAGAGAGTACAGAGAGAGTACAGAGAGAGTACAGAGAGAGAGTACATAGAGAGTACAGAGAGTACAGAGAGAGAGTATACAGAGAGTACAGAGAGTACAGAGAGAGAGTACAGAGAGAGAGGATACATAGAGAGTACAGAGAGAGTACAGAGAGAGAGGATACATAGAGAGTACATAGCGAGTACAGAGAGAGTACAGAGAGAGGATACATAGAGAGTACATAGAGAGTACAGAGAGAGTACAGAGAGAGTACAGAGAGAGAGGATACATAGAGAGTACAGAGAGAGAGGATACATAGAGAGTACATAGAGAGTACAGAGAGAGTACAGAAAGAGAGGATACATAGAGAGTACATAGAGAGTACAGAGAGAGTACAGAGAGAGAGGATACATAGAGAGTACAGAGAGAGGATACATAGAGAGTACATAGAGAGTACAGAGAGAGTACATAGAGAGTACAGAGAGAGTACAGAGAGAGAGGACACATAGAGAGTACATAGAGAGTACAGAGAGAGTACAGAGAGAGAGGATACATAGAGAGTACATAGAGAGTACAGAGAGAGTACAGAGAGAGAGGATACATAGAGAGTACATAGAGAGTACAGAGAGAGAGAACACATAGAGAGTACATAGAGAGTACAGAGAGAGAGGATACATAAAGAGTACATAGAGAGCACAGAGAGAGTACAGAGTGAGAGGATACATAGAGAGTACATAGAGAGTACAGAGAGAGTACAGAGAGAGAGTACATAGAGAGTACAGAGAGAGTACAGAGAAAGAGAGGATACATAGAGAGTACATAGAGAGTACAGAGAGAGTACAGAGAGAGAGGATACATAGAGAGTACATAGAGAGTACAGAGAGAGTACAGAGAGAGAGTACAGAGTACAGAGAGAGAGAATACAAACAGAGTACAGAGAGAGAGTGGAAGGAAAAGGATCTCACTGTGAAAGTGATTGGGTGTGAATGTGTCTTTATGTGTCTTTGTTTATGTGTGTGTGTTAGAGATGAAAATAGAAGTAGAATGAAAGAGAAACAGGTCATTTTCCTCTCCTCCCTTGCTGCTCTCTTTTTGTCACCACGGCGACCGTCTCCTTCCATCCTGCACTAATGTTGACCTTGTTTACTCTTTCCTCCCTCCTACGCTCCTCTCCTCTCCTCGGTTTCTCCTCTCCTCTCCTCTCCTCTCCTCTCCTCTCCTCTCCTCTCCTCTCCTCTCCTCTCCTCTCCTCTCCTCTCCTCTCCTCTCCTCTCCTCTCCTCTCCTCTCCTCTCCTCTGTTTGTCTCCTATTCCTCCCTCCTTTACCACAGTAGTTCCTTCCTTCATCACTTGAACACCAGTGAGCTTCTCCTCGTTTAATTTCAGGGACTAAATCTTCCCCCCTATTTCTCCCTAAGACACAGGCGTTCCTCTCTCATATCAGCAGTCTAAATGAGAACAATCACTAGATGATCAGAACTTCATTCTCCTCCCTTCCACCTTTCTCCCTCTTCCTCCCTTCTTCTTCCACATCCTCAGTCCCTCCTCCACCTTTCTCTCTCCTCCCCCTTATTCTTCCACATCCTCAGTCCCTCCTCCACCTTTCCTTCCCATTTCCTTAAACTTTCTCCCTCCCCCTCACTTCTTCTTCCACATCCTCAACCCCTCCTCCACCTTTCTCCCTCCTCCTCCCTTCTTCCACATCCTCAACCCCTCCTCCACTTTTCTCCCTCCTCCTCCCATCTTCCACATCCTCAGTCCCTCCTCCACCATTCTCCCTCCTCCCTTCTTCTTCCAAATCCTCAACCCCTCCTCCATCTTTCTCCCTCCTCCTCCCTTCTTCTTCCACATCCACAGTCCCTCTTCCACCTTTCTCCCTCCCGCTCCCTTCTTCTTCCACATCCTCAACCCCTCCTCCATCTTTCTCCCTCCTCCTCCCTTCTTCTTCCACATCCACAGTCCCTCCTCCACCTTTCTCCCTCCCCCCCCCTTCTTCTTCCACATCCTCAACCCCTCCTCCACCTTTCTCCCTCCTCCTCCCTTCTTCTTCCACATCCTCAACCCCTCCTCCACTTTCTCCTCCCCCCCTCCCTTCTTCTTCCACATCCTCAACCCCTCCTCCACCTTTCTCCCTCCCCCTCCCTTCTTCTTCCACATCCACAACCCCTCCTCCATCTTTCTCCCTCCTCCTCCCTTCTTCTTCCACATCCACAGTCCCTCCTCCACCTTTCTCCCCCCCCTCCCTTCTTCTTCCACATCCTCAACCCCTCCTCCACCTTTCTCCCTCCTCCTCCCTTCTTCTTCCACATCCTCAACCCCTCCTCCACCTTTCTCCCTCCCCCTCCCTTCTTCTTCCACATCCTCAACCCCTCCTCCACCTTTCTCCCTCCCCCTCCCTTCTTCTTCCACATCCTCAACCCCTCCTCCACCTTTCTCCCTCCCCCTCCCTTCTTCTTCCACATCCTCAACCCCTCCTCCACCTTTCTACCCCCTCCCTTCTTCTTCCACATCCTCAAACCCTCCTCCACCTTCCCCCCCCCCCCCCCTCTGTTACGTTCCCCAGTTTATGTGTTGTAGTTTGTATGTTTGCGTTTTATTTCAGGAAATGGCTTCCTGAAATCCCTCAAGCAGCTGATTGGTCGACTCCAGGGCTAATTGGAAAGCTGACCCCGCCCCCTCGTCAAGACAGCTGTCTCCAATTACCCATTCAATCTGAAGCTATATAAAAGCCAGTGTTCTGTTCAGGAGAGAGAGATTTGCTGGGAGGTCATTGCAGAGATTTTGCTAGAGAGATTTTGCTAGAGAGATTTTGCTAGAGAGATTTTGCTAGAGAGATTTTGCTGGGAGTTCATTGCTGAGAGTTGGTATGTTTTGTGAGTTTGTTGCTCAGATAGAGCTTATTTGATGTCCTTTGTTTCTTAGTTTGTTTGTGAAATTGTTTAATATTCTGTTTCATTTGTTCCCAGGGGGGAAGGGGAAGGCACCTAGGGAGTGCTTAGGCAAGAGGCCCGCGGGCATACATATACCCGTAGCATATTCGCTGTCTAGGCACACTAGGTAAGACCTGGGCGGACCACCCCCTTGTATTTTGGTTAGGGCACCAGGTGGTGCTAAATTAGGTAAGTAGTGGGTAGGCAGGTAAGATAGGAGAGGGGGCTTTGAGATTTACTTTCTTTGCTTTGGTTCCGTCCAGCCCCTTTTCCCCATATTACCGTGTGAAGGAATAAAGTCCTGGTAAACGGTACCACCTTCTGCCTGTTGTCATTCTTTCTTGCACCTACAGTCCATACCTTTTTCACTTCACGGAGAGTTTAGTTGTAGCAGGGTGTTGCGTTCCCTCTTCATAGAGGCGTGCGTTACACCCTCCCTTCTGCTTCCACATCCTCAACCCCTTCTCCACCTTTCTTCCTCTTCCTCCCTTCTGCTTCCACATCCTCAGTCCCTCTTCCACCTTTCTCCATCCTCCTCCCTTCTGCTTCCACATCCTCAACCCCTTCTCCACCTTTCTTCCTCCCTTCTGCTTCCACATCCTCAGTCCCTCTTCCACCTTTCTCCCTCCTCCTCCCTTCTGCTTCCACATCCCCAGTCCTTCCTCCTCCCTTCTGCTTCCACATCCCCAGTCCTTCCTCCTCCCTTCTGCTTCCACATCCTCAGTCCCTCTTCCACCTTTCTCCCTCCTCCTCCCTTCTGCTTCCACATCCCCAGTCCTTCCTCCTCCCTTCTGCTTCCACATCCCCAGTCCTTCCTCCTCCCTTCTGCTTCCACATCCTCAGTCCCTCTTCCACCTTTCTCCCTCCTCCTCCCTTCTGCTTCCACATCCCCAGTCCTTCCTCCACCCTTCCTTCACCTTTCTCCCTCCTCCTCCCCTCTCTTTCCCTGCAGCACATTCAGCACCCCTAGTTCCCGTGGCTATGATCATCCCCTTTCCTACTCCACAAAATGGGCTTTTACCCTCAGAGAGGAGAATGGACTGACAAAGGAGGAGAAGAGGAGGAGGAGGAGGAGGGAGAGGAGAAATTAAAGGAGAGGAAAGAGAGGGGAGAAAGGGATGAGGAGAGGGGAAAGGGGAGCGGAGGAGAGGACCCTCATAGCTTTCCTGTGGCTATAATTATTACACAACTTGTGACTCTCAACTCTAGAAAAACACTGGTTGAAGGATGAAGAGAACTGAGTGAGGTATCCAGTGGGAGAATAGGAGAGAGAGAGAGAGTACAGATAAATAAAGAGTAGTGGGAGAGAGAGAGAAATAGTTAATTGAATTTAATTGAGAAAGAGAGGGAAAAATAGAGAGAAACATGAGGAGAAAAGCAGCAGGAGGGAAGTGAACAAACAGAGAGGGAGGGAGTGTGGAGAACAGAGGACATAACAGTAAAAGTGTTTGTGCATGTGTGACTGTGTGTACGTGTGTGTGTGTGTGTGTGTGACTGTCTTAAAGAGATTTATTGAGGAGACTACTAGTCCACAGACAGACTACTTGACCACAGACAGACTAGTGGACCACAGATTCCTGGAGCACAGAGAGAATACTAGACTACAGACAGACTCAGTCAAAACGTCAGTTGGTCATGTTGAGTGGATGGAAATATCAGGCCTCAGTAAAAGGGCCATTTTCAAACATTTTGATAAATCCTGCTATTCAAACCTGGTAGCTTTGTCTCTATGCCTATTTACTAAATGTACGGAGACATTGGCAGAGTCAGGCACATGGCCTAACTGTTGGCATCATAGTTGATTCATTTAAACATTGTTTGCTATTTTAGGTCAACAGACATTTTAATTTCCCCCTCAATATCAACCGAGGATATTGTGATAAATGAAATGACAGCACATGCTGCCAAGTGATGGGAAACTGCTCTACCCCACATCCTCCCCAACTCCCCTCCCTTTATTTTCTAGCTCATCCATTGCTCAGCACCAACCTGAACTCAGGGGTAGACGTAACATATTAAATGTAATTCAAAAGACTTACTGGTATGATATCCTACGTTTCATATGGTACAGTGGCTTGTGAAAGTATTCTCCCCCCTTGTCTTTTTCCTATTTTGTTGCCTTACAACCAGAAATTAAAATTTATTTTTGGGGGGTTTGTATCATTTGATGTATACAACATGCCTACCACTCTGAAGATGCAAAATATTTTTTCTTGTGAAATAAACAAGAAATATGACAAAAAAACTGAAAACATGAGTGTACATAACTATTCACCCCCCAAGGTCAATACTTTGTAGAGCCACCGTTTGCAGCAATTACAGCTGCAAGTCTATTGGGGGAAAGTCTCTATAAGCTTGTTACATCTAGCCACTGTGATTTTTGCCCATTCTTCAAGGCAAAACTGCTCTAGCTCCTTCAAGTTTGATGGGTTCCGCTGGTGTACAGCAGTCTATAAGTCATACCACAGATTCTCATTTGGATTGAGGTCTGGGCTTTGACTCGGCCATTCCAAGACATTTAAATGTTTCCCCTTAAACCAGTCGAGTGTTGCTTTAGCAGTATGCTTAGGGTCATTGTCCTGCTGGAAGGTGAACCTCCGTCCCAGTCTCAAATCTCTGGAAGACTGAAACAGGTTTCCCTCAAAAATGTCCCTGTATTTAGCGCCATCCATCATTCCTTCAATTCTTACCAATTTCCCAGTCCCTGCCGATGAAAAACATCCCCACAGCTTGATGCTGAAACCACCATGCTTCACTGTGGAGCTGGTGTTCTCGGGGTGATGAGAGGTGTTGGGTTTCTGCCAGACATAGTGTTTTCCTTGATGGCCAAAAAGCAACAAAATAAATCTGGCCACTCTTCCTTAATGCCCAGCTCTGTGGAGTGTACGGCTTAAAATGAACATATGGACAGATACTCCCATCTCCGCTGTGGAGCTTTGCAGCTCCTTCAGGGTTATTTTTGGTCTCTTTGTTGCCTCTCTGATTAATGCCCACCTTTCCTGGAGTTTTGGTGGACGGCCCTCTCTTGGCAGGTTTATTGTGGTGCCATTTTCTTTCCATTTTTTAATAATGGATTTAATGGTGCTCCGTGGAATGTTTAAAGTTTCAGATATTTTTGTCAGAACCCAACCCTGATCTGTACTTCTCCACAACTTTGTCCCTGACCTGTTTGGAGAGCTCCTTGGTCTTCATGGTGCCGCTTGCTTGGTGGTGCCCCTTGCTTAGTGATGTTGCAGAATCTGGGGCCTTTCAGAACAGGTGTATATATACTGAAATCACGTGACAGATCATGTGACACTTAGAATGCACACAGGTGGACATTATTTATATAATTATGTGACTTCTGAAGGCAAATGACTGCACCAGATCTTATTTAGGGGCTTCATAGCAAAGGGGGTGAATACATATGCACTCACCACTTTTCCATTTTTTTTCTTTTTTTTACACTTCACCAATTTGGACTATTTCGTGTATGTCCATTACATGAAATCCAAATAAAAATCCATTTAAATGACAGGTTGTAATGCAGCAAAATAGGAAAAAACACCAAGGGGAATGAATACTTTTGCAAAACTCTGTATGTATTAATTAGTGGATGTCCATCATCCATTTCATATGATATGTTACGAATTACAATTCGTGTGATATCCTACAAATTGCAATTTGTACAATATGTTATTTTTGCAATTCTTACAATATGTTACAAAATTGCAAACGTATCATATGTTACAAAATCCTAACAGTAACATTAGCTAGGTGGCTAACATTACCTAGGCTAGGGGTTAGGGTTAAGGTTAGGAGTTAGGTTAAGGTTAGGGTCAGGGAAAGGGTTAGCTAACATGCAAAATAGTTGCAAAATAGATCAAATTCATAAGAAGTTGCAAAATTGGTAATTCTTTAAAATGCTAAAGTTGTCCGTGATGAGATTCGAAATGCAACTTTTGGGTTGCTATACTTTTGCATTATATTCCCACCCATCAACCTTCAAATTAAACCACCCATCCACCTGGACCAACCACCCTACTTTAGTTCTTGCCTTAAGTAACCTTCTGTCTTATGTAACCATACCAAACCATAACAAACTAATTTGAGTATCCCCGATTTATATTTACTATGTTACGTCGAGTCTATGACACCAGGCTGTTAAACACAACACGGACAGCCAATCCAGCTCGACTCGACTCCCAAGTATACCTGGAGATTTTACACACGAATAAAAACTATGTCTGTACTGAGAAGGCCTGACGGAACCATGACAGGTACCGAGTGAAGAATTAATAACGGAATATCAAGAAAAGAACACTGCGTGTGTTCCGGAGGCGTTCGCAGTTCGAGTGAGCACCTTTTGGTTCGGAGCGCACACATACGCACGCATCTGAGCAGTGATGGGCGCTTGGACGCTGCTGCTGTGCCTACTCGCCATTGTGAGAGGTGAGTAAGTTGTCTGTCGAGGCTTTGTTAATGGCTCGCCGGAGCCGGGAATGATGCGCTTTTGTGTGGCTCTTCTCGGTACGACCACGAGGTGCTGAAAGCACCATACATTAGTCTTCTATAGATTTAATGGAAGGATGCTTTGAGGGAGGGATAGTTGGATAAAGGGAGAGGAGAAGACAAGATAGAGATAATGACTGTTTCATTGCTGTGTCACCATCGTTCTCCTAACGTCTGTGTGTGAGTACGTACTAGGCTACAACGGAATGATGATGTGAGGGAGAAATGATACATCATAACTGCATTACGTTATGCGCTCAACTGGGGTGATATTTTAAGACAACATTACTGAAGGCAACCAGGAAGACAACATTTCTCTTAATGCTACGCGTTCATATATTGTAGAATGCAATACAATGGAGAAGGTGAGTTCCCCTCCTACAATAAAAGACGCGTTGAATCCTATACCCAAGCAATCCCTGATTATTGAGTCCCCATTACAGTGTGGATTTGTCTTCCTCTCTATTGAGACAATGTATTTCCCATCGACAGAGCCTTTTAGTCTATATTTCTTAGCCATTATAATGACGTTACATGATTGATAATGGAAGAGTATGTGTCACTGTATAGCTGGCCTTGCTTATAGTACACAGATCAAGTAACATTACCACCCTAGTGTGGGATCCAAGGTTAGATGTATGATTTACACACACACACTCACTCACTCACTCACTCACACACACACACACACACACACACACACACACACACACACACACACACACACACACACACACACACACACACACACACACACACACACACTCCATGCACACGTGGCAGCAGGTAGCCTAGCGGTTAGAGCGTTGGGCCAGTAACTGAAAGGTTGCTACTTATAACTGAACCGACAAGGTAAAAAAATCTGTTGATGTGCCCTTAAGCAAGGGACTTAACCCTAATTGCACCAGGGACACCATTGGTAATGGCAGACCCTGGCCGTGACTCCAATCCCCGTGGGTGTCTCAATATAGACTTGTGTGAAATAGGACAAATATAAGCACTCACATGGCCCACACAAACACACATACATCCATACACACAAACACACATACATCCATACACACAAACACAAACACACATACATCCATACACACAAACACAAACACACGTACATCCATACACACAAACACAAACACACGTACATCCATACACACAAACACAAACACACGTACATCCATACACACAAACACAAACACACGTACATCCATACACACAAACACAAACACACGTACATCCATACACACAAACACAAACACACGTACATCCATACACACAAACACAAACACACGTACATCCATACACACAAACACAAACACACGTACATCCATACACACAGACACCCATACACACAAACACACATACATCCATAAACACAAACACACATACATCCATACACACAAACACACATACATCCATACACACAAACACAAACACACATACATCCATACACACAAACACAAACACACATACATCCATACACACAAACACAAACACACGTACATCCATACACACAAACACAAACACACGTACATCCATACACACAGACACCCAAACACACATACACACAAACACACATACACATACACACAAACACACATACACCCCACCCCCCCCCCCCCCCACCTACATAATTGAGCCCCACAGTGGACGCATCATAAAGCCTAGCAGTCAAACATGGAAATGGTTTGCTCTCGTGTAAATCTCTCTCAGACAAGGCGACTTTTATCTATATATTCAGCTCTATTTACTCTCGGATTCCAAAATGCTGATTAGCATCAAGTAGACATCATGACAGACTACAAATCCCTGCAAGCTCTTGCACGTAGACTACAAATCCCTGAAAGCTCTTGCACTTCATCTCGAGCTGACACGTTTGCTGTCAGCCAGCTATATGAATAAGTTGGCATGGTGTTAGAATGCACTGCTGTATTAAAGCAATTGAGAACTAACTTGTTGACATGTTCTGTTGCAGATTCAAAGCCAAACTCATTGCAGAATGTATCCATAATCATGAATGAATAAGCATATTTTTAGTGTAACAGGTCCATGTAGCCATGTCTAAACACAGCTATATCAACACCCTCCTAGTCAATGTAACAGGCCCATGTAGCCATGCCTAAACACAGCTATATCAACACCCTCCTAGTCAATGTAACAGGCCCATGTAGCCATGCCTAAACACAGCTATATCAACACCCTCCTAGTCAATGTAACAGGTCCATGTAGCCATGCCTAAACACAGCTATATCAACACCCTCCTAGTGTAACAGGTCCATGTAGCCATGCCTAAACACAGCTATATCAACACCCTCCTAGTGTAACAGGTCCATGTAGCCATGCCTAAACACAGCTATATCAACACCCTTCTAGTGTAACAGGTCCATGTAGCCATGCCTAAACACAGCTATATCAACACCCTCCTAGTGTAACAGGTCCATGTAGCCATGCCTAAACACAGCTATATCAACACCCTTCTAGTGTAACAGGTCCATGTAGCCATGCCTAAACACAGCTATATCAACACCCTCCTAGTGTAACAGGTCCATGTAGCCATGCCTAAACACAGCTATATCAACACCCTTCTAGTCAATGTAACAGGTCCATGTAGCCATGCCTAAACACAGCTATATCAACACCCTCCTAGTCAATGTAACAGGCCCATGTAGCCATGCCTAAACACAGCTATATCAACACCCTCCTAGTCAATGTAACAGGCCCATGTAGCCATGCCTAAACACAGCTATATCAACACCCTCCTAGTCAATGTAACAGGTCCATGTAGCCATGTCTAAACACAGCTATATCAACACCCTCCTAGTCAATGTAACAGGTCCATGTAGCCATGTCTAAACACAGCTATATCAACACCCTCCTAGTCAATGTAACAGGCCCATGTAGCCATGCCTAAACACAGCTATATCAACACCCTCCTAGTCAATGTAACAGGCCCATGTAGCCATGCCTAAACACAGCTATATCAACACCCTTCTAGTGTAACAGGTCCATGTAGCCATGTCTAAACACAGCTATATCAACACCCTCCTAGTCAATGTAACAGGTCCATGTAGCCATGCCTAAACACAGCTATATCAACACCCTTCTAGTGTAACAGGTCCATGTAGCCATGCCTAAACACAGCTATATCAACACCCTTCTAGTGTAACAGGTCCATGTAGCCATGTCTAAACACAGCTATATCAACACCCTTCTAGTGTAACAGGTCCATGTAGCCATGTCTAAACACAGCTATATCAACACCCTTCTAGTGTAACAGACCCATGTAGCCATGTCTAAACACAGCTATATCAACACCCTTCTAGTGTAACAGGTCCATGTAGCCATGTCTAAACACAGCTTTATCAACACCCTTCTAGTGTAACAGGTCCATGTAGCCATGTCTAAACACAGCTATATCAACACCCTTCTAGTGTAACAGGTCCATGTAGCCATGTCTAAACACAGCTTTATCAACACCCTTCTAGTGTAACAGGTCCATGTAGCCATGTCTAAACACAGCTATATCAACACCCTTCTAGTGTAACAGACCCATGTAGCCATGCCTAAACACAGCTATATCAACACCCTTCTAGTGTAACAGACCCATGTAGCCATGTCTAAACACAGCTATATCAACACCCTTCTATTGTAACAGACCCATGTAGCCATGTCTAAACACAGCTTTATCAACACCCTTCTAGTGTAACAGGTCCATGTAGCCATGTCTAAACACAGCTATATCAACACCCTTCTAGTGTAACAGACCCATGTAGCCATGCCTAAACACAGCTATATCAACACCCTTCTAGTGTAACAGGTCCATGTAGCCATGCCTAAACACAGCTATATCAACACCCTTCTAGTGTAACAGGTCCATGTAGCCATGCCTAAACACAGCTATATCAACACCCTTCTATTGTAACAGGTCCATGTAGCCATGTCTAAACACAGCTATATCAACACCCTTCTAGTGTAACAGGTCCATGTAGCCATGCCTAAACACAGCTATATCAACACCCTTCTAGTCAATGTAACAGGCCCATGTAGCCATGCCTAAACACAGCTATATCAACACCCTTCTATTGTAACAGGCCCATGTAGCCATGTCTAAACACAGCTATATCAACACCCTTCTAGTGTAACAAGTCCATGTAGCCATGTCTAAACACAGCTATATCAACACCCTTCTAGTGTAACAGGTCCATGTAGCCATGCCTAAACACAGCTATATCAACACCCTTCTAGTGTAACAGACCCATGTAGCCATGCCTAAACACAGCTATATCAACACCCTTCTAGTGTAACAGACCCATGTAGCCATGTCTAAACACAGCTATATCTACACCCTTCTAGTCAATGTAACAGGTCCATGTAGCCATGCCTAAACACAGCTATATCAACACCCTTCTAGTGTAACAGACCCATGTAGCCATGTCTAAACACAGCTATATCTACACCCTTCTAGTCAATGTAACAGGTCCATGTAGCAATGCCTAAACACAGCTATTGTGGGCAGCACCTTTACCATTGCATTCAGTCTGAACCCCAGGATGAGCAGGAGGATAGAATTTACATAGGTGAAAAAAAGGTAGCAAAAACAGTACACCACAACACTTTTAAATGTGTTTCTGAGTCTAGATATGATCAAATCAGGAGAAGAACAAGTGAAGGAAGCAGCATAGGGAAATTGGGTGAACGTAGGGTGGTTTTACAGCGATAAGATGGAGAGTTAAAAGGGTCTGAAGTGTAGGGACCATGGGGCATGAAAGGCATAGTGTGGAATAAGAGGTAGCTAGAGGGATGGTTGGCCATAGAATAAACATAAAATGTGGTGCTGGTGTGCTTCAACACCCCTTTTAGGTTGTTGTTAGTGCACGTAGCATCTCTGTCGTCACGGTTCGTTGTTCGTTTATTGTTTATTTGTTTTTGTCTTTACTTAGTTTCACTTTCTAATAAATAATGTGGAACTCAACATCCGCTGCGCCTTAGTCCGACATTTATTCTAACGAACATGACACAGGTCTGCATATACAGGATATCACAAAAGTGAGTAAATATTTGAGTATACCTATTCATGTGACAACACTGAAGAAATGACACTTTGCTACAATGTAAAGTAGTGAGTGTGTACAGCTTGTATAACAGTGTAAATTAGCTGTCCCCTCAAAATAACTCAACACACAGCCATTAATGTCTAAACCGCAGGCAACAAAAGTGAGTACACCCCTAAGTGAAAATGTCCAAATTGGGCCCGATTAGCCATTTTCCATCCCCGGTGTCATGTGACTCGTTAGTGTTACAAGGTCTCAGGTGTGAATGGGGAGCAGGTGTGTTAAATTTAGTGTCATCGCTCTCACACTCCCTCATATTGACTGGTCACTGGAAGTTCAACAAGGCACCTCATGGCAAAAAACTCTCTGAGGATCTGAAAAAAAGAATTGTTGCTCTACATAAAGATGGCCTAGGCTATAAGAAGATTGCCAAGACCCTGAAACTGAGCTGCAGCACGGTGGCCAAGACCATACAGCGGTTTAACTGGACAGGTTCCACTCAGAACAGGCCTCGCCATGGTCGACCAAAGAAGTTGAGTGCACGTGCTCAGCGTCATATCCAGAGGTTGTCTTTGGGAAATAGACGTATGAGTGCTGCCAGCATTGCTGCAGAGGTTGAAGGGGTGGGGGGTCAGCCTGTCAGTGCTCAGACCATACACCGTACACTGCATCAAATTGGTCTGCATGGCTGTCATCCCAGAAGGACGCCTCTTCTAAAGATGATGCACAAGAAAGGCCGCAAACAGTTTGCTGAAAACAAGCAGACTAAGGACATGGATTACTGGAACCATGTCCTGTGGTCTGATGAGACCAAGATAAACTTATTTGGTTCAGATGGTGTCAAGCGTGAGTGGAGGCAACCAGGTGAGGAGTACAAAGACAAGTGTGTCTTGCCTACAGTCAAGAATGGTGGTGGGAGTGTCATGGTCTGGGGCTGCATGAGTGCTGCCGGCACTGGGGAGCTACAGTTCATTGAGGGAACCATGAATGCCAACATGTACTGTGACATACTAAAGCAGAGCATGATCCCCTGCCTAAGGAGACTGGGACGCAGGGCAGTATTCCAACATGATAACAACCCCAAACACACCTCCAAGACGACCACTGCCTTGCTAAAGAAGCTGAGGGTAAAGGTGATGGACTGGCCAAGCATGTCTCCAGACCTAAACCCTATTGAGCATCTGTGGGGCATCCTCAAACGGAAGGTGGAGGAGTGCAAGTTCTCTAACATCCACCAGCTCCGTGATGTCGTCATGGAGGAGTGGAAGAGGACTCCAGTGGCAACCTGTGAAGCTCTGGTGAACTCCATGCCCAAGAGGGTTAAGGCAGTGCTGGAAAATGATGGTGGCCACACAAAATATTGACACTTGGCCCAATTTGGACATTTTCACTTTGGGGTGTACTCACTTTTGTTGCCAGCGGTTTAGACACTAATGGCCCACGTGTTGAGTTATTTTGAGGGGACAGCAAATTTACTGTTATACAAGCTGTACACTCACTACTTTACATTGTAGCAAAGTGTAATTTCTTCAGTGTTGTCACATGAAAAGATATACTCAAATATTTACAAAAATGTGAGGGGTGTACTCACTTTTGTGATATACTGAATGCTGAACAAAAGTATAAACGCAACATGTAAAGTGTTGTTTCATGAGCTGAAATAAAAGATCCCAGAAATGTTCCATACTAATTAAAGAGTATTTCTCTAAAAAGTTTTTTTACAATCCCTGTTAGTGAGAATTTATCCTTTGCCAAGACAATCCAGTCACCTGACAGGTGTGGCATATCAAGAAGCTGATCAAACAGCATGATCATTACACAGGCGCGTCTTGTGCTGCGGACGACAAAAGGCCACTCTAAAATGTAAAGTTTTGTCACACAAGACAATGCCACAGATGTCAGAAGTTTTGAGGGAGTGTGCAAATCAAATCAAACTTCATTTTCCACATGCGCCGAATACAACAAGTGTAGACTTTACCGTGAAATGCTTACTTACAAGCCCTTAACCAACAGTGCAGTTCAAGAAGAAGAAATTATTTACCAAGTAGGCTAAAATAAAAAGTAAAGATACAAAGTAACACAAGAAGAATAACAATGAAGAGGCTATATACGGGGGCACCGGTACCGAGTCAGAGTGCAGGGGTACCGGTACCGAGTCAGGGTGCAGGGGTACCGGTACCGAGTCAGGGTGCAGGGGTACCGGTACCGAGTCAGGGTGCAGGGGCACCGGTACCGAGTCAGGGTGCAGGGGCACCGGTACCGAGTCAGGGTGCAGGGGCACCGGTACCGAGTCAGGGTGCAGGGGCACCGGTACCGAGTCAGGGTGCAGGGGCACCGGTACCGAGTCAGGGTGCAGGGGCACCGGTACCGAGTCAGGGTGCAGGGGCACCGGTACCGAGTCAGGGTGCAGGGGCACCGGCTAGTTGAGGTACATGTAGGTGTACATGCTGGTGGGGGCGAAGTGACTATGCATAGGTAACAAACAGCAAGTAGCAGCAGTGTACAAGGGGGGTTCAATGTAAATTGTCCAGTGGCAATTTTTATGAGTTGTTCAGCAGTCTAATGGCTTGGGGGTAGAGCCTTTTGGTCCTAGACTTGGTCCTAGACAAGCGCTCCGGTACCGCTTGCCTTGCTGTAGCAGAGAAAACAGTCTATAACTTGGGTGACTGGAGTCTCTGACAATTTTATGGGCTTTCCTCTGACACCGCCTATTATATAGGTCCTGGATGGCTGGAATCTTGGCCCCAGTGATGTACTGGGCCATTCGCACTACCCTCTGTAGCGCCTTATGGTCAGATGCTGAGCAGTTGCCATAACTGGCGGTGATGCAACCGGTCAGGATGCTCTCGATGGTGCAGAGGTGAGAACCTTTTGAGGATCTGGGGGCCTATGCCAAATCTTTTCAGTCTCCAGAGGGGGTACGTACACAAGGTTTTGTCGTGCCCTCTTCACGATTGACTTGGTATGTTCGGACCATGATAGTTCGTTGGTGATGAAGACACGAAGGAACTTGAAACTCTCGACCCGATTGGCTGACTGCAGGAATGTCCACCAGAGCTGTTGCCAGATAATTAAGTGTTAATTTCTCTAACATAAGCCGCCTCCAAAGTCGTTTTAGAGAATTTAGCAGTACATCCAACCTGCCTCAAATCTCATGTGACCACGCCAGCCCAGGACCTCCACATCCAGCTTCTTCAACTACGGAATCATCTGAGACCAGCCACCCGGACAGCTGATGAAACCAAAGACTTTCTGCACAAACGGTCAGAAATCGTCTCAGGGAAGCTCATCTGCACGCTTGCCCTCCTCACCAGGGTTTGACTTGACTGCAGTTTGGAGTCGTAACTGACTTCAGTAGGCAAATGCTCACCTTTGATGGCCACTGGCACGCTGGAGAAGTGTGCTCTTCACAGATTAATCACAGTTTCAACTATACCGGGCAGATGGCAGATAGCGTCGTAGTATGGCATTGTGTGGGCGAGCGGTATGCTGATGTCAACGTTGTGAACAGAGTGCCCCATGGTGTCAATGGGGTTATGGTATGGGCAGGCATAAGCTATGGACCACAAACACAATTGCATTTTATTGATGGCAATTTGAATGAACAGAGATACTGTGACAAGATCATTGTTGTGCCATTCACTAGCCGCCATTACCTCATGTTTCAGCATGATGGTACACAATTCCTGGAAGCTGAAAATGTCCCAGTTCTTCCATGGCCTGCATACTCACCAGACATGTCACCCCCATTGAGCATGTTTGTGATGCTCTGGATCGACGTGTACGACAGCGTGCTCCAGTTCCCGCCAATATCCAGCAACTTCGCATAAACTAACCCTAACTTTTTTTAAAGGTGCCTGTGACTAACATACTGTATGCATATCTGTATTCCCAGTCATGTGAAATCCATCGATTTGGGCTTAATTTATTTATTTCAATTGACTGATTTCCTTACATTAACTGTAATTTAGTGAAATCTTTGAAATTGTTGCATGTTGCGTTTTATATTTTTGTTCAGTGAATAAAGGTCAACTACAAAATGGAGGAAGTTAACAACCTGTAGCTTAGCTTGAATTCAAAGTTGTCACTAAGCAATACGATGCAACAAACTACTACACACTCTTCCACACAGGCCAGTACAATAGCCTACACATTGAGAGAAACCTAAAGGCACATACAGTACCAACCAATACTACTCACCTGACAGACAGGGCAGGTGTGGACCAGTGCTGCCTTGGCTGCAGTCTTCTGGACTGCAGCTGCTCCCTTCTTAGCAGCCGCCTCTGCGTCATCAGTCAACAAGTTCAACTTGAGTGGAGCATGCATTATATATCAATACCCCCACCCCGCCTACTAGCTATACTCATGATCTGCTGTCCAGATGTCAACAGTAAACATATCAATGTTTTCCCGCTGTAAGGACTCGAGAGGATGCTAATCAGTCCATCTCCAAAACCTTTCAAAAATCCAGACTAAAATATCGCATCTAGCTAGGGTAGCTACAAGTCAAGTTGTACTTGAAGTAGGAAACCCCACCCCTCACCCACAGGCACAAACAAACATTTTCAAGAACGCCTAGCCCAAGCTTCTCACCATCTAAGTTAGCTAGCTAGTTCACTAGGAAGCTAGACTGTTGGTTTATAAAAGCCAAAGAAATCTAAACTCATGCATTTAAATGGCTAGACAAATATACTGCTAATCTATCCAGGCTAATGTTGCTAACTAGCTAACCATGAGCTAACAAGCTAGATAACAGGCATTTACAATTTAAAACTTTCCCAAGACAGATAACAGAATTGTACATTTAAACAACTTTAGCCAATGTATTAATTACTAACATTAGATAGTTCATCTAGAGATTCTTACCTTTGCCTCAATTCATTCTCGTCGAGGTCATCATGGCCCTGATGACATGAAGCTTTAGACCGGCATTTGTAGTGCTGTATGAAGGGGGGGTTGGGGGGTGTAAATACAGGCGAATATATTGATAAAAGTAATTTTGTCAGAGAGAGATTTATATGGTTATCAAAACGTCATACCAGGGTAAGCCTACACAAAATACAGCCTTTATTTGAAGGGTTTCTAAAATCTATAATGGACTAAATGAATGGTTGGAAAATTACTGGAAGCATTTCCACTGCTAGGTTTTCTGGGTATTATGACTCATACTGTGGGGCTCAATATATATATACACACACACACACACACAGAAATGCGTTCACACTGCTGAGCAATCTGTCTGAGACTAAGGAAAACTATAGAAAGTGCCACAGTGGACCCCTACTAGGTGGCTGCAACAGAAGCCACCACCACCCACTCCCCTCCAACACCGACTCCCCTCCGCCATTAGAACATCATGAGTAGGAGAAGTCTGCCGGAGCCCCCATCGAAACACACACACACACACACACACACACGCAGACATCAACATTAAATTCCAGAGAGGTTAATGAGCCGAAACAACACAAAACACCAGCCAACGGCAACCACTTACCACACACACACATATATAAACACATCACTGATTGGCCGAGTTACAGCTGCCTTTAGATTTCCAAACAATCAATAGAGAGTGACAGGACAGGGGACTCCCCCTCAGCCCTGGGTTAACTAACCATCTATCATCACCAGTACAACAACGAGACACACACACACATTAACTGTATAAATGAGTAGTTAACACACAGTGGAGGGGGTGTTTTATACACACATTTGGAAGGCCAAAAAGATCATCAAAGACCAGAACCACCCGAGCCACTGCCTGTTCACCCCGCTACCATCCAGAAGGCGATGTCAGTACAGGTGCGTCAAAGCTGGGACCTAGAGACTGAAAAACAGCTTCTATCTCAAAGCCATCAGACTGTTAAATGATGTTAAATAGCCATCACTAACACATTAGAGGCTGCTGACTATATACATAGACTTGGAATCATTGGTTACTTTAATAATGGAACACTAGTCACTTTAATAATGTTGACATATTTTGCATTACTCATCTTATATGTATATACTGTATTCTACTGCATCTTAGTCTATGCTGTTCTGACATTGCTCGCCCAAATATTTATATATTCTTAATTCCTTTCCTTTTCTTTAGATTTGTGTTTATTGTTGTGAAATTGTTAGATATTACTGTAATATATTGCTGCACTGTTAGAGCTACAAACACAAGCATTTCGCTACATCCACAATAACATCTGCTAAACAAGTGTATGTGACAAATAACATGGGACTTGATTTTTGATTTGATGCACATGTGTACAGACAACACCCCCTCCACCCTACACACCACATCTGTTACCCCTCATGTAAACTGGCACTACTTGCTGTGGTGATACAGTATATTCAGCGTATATAACATCCAGCAGGTGATGGCAGACACTTAATCCTTTGCACCCCTGTATCTTTACTTGCACACTCACCTTCTGCACATCTATCACTCCAGTGTTTAATTGCTATATTGTAGTTATTTCACCACTATGGCCTATTTATTGCCTTATACCTACCTTATCCTACCTCATTTGCACACACTGTATATATATTTTCTCTATTGTGTTATTGACTGTATGTTTGTTTATTCCATGTGTAACTCTGTGTTGTTGTCTGTATCACACTGCTTTGCTTTATCTTGGCCAGGTCGCAGTTGTAAATGAGAACTTGTTCTCAACTAGCCTACCTGGTTAAATAAAGGTGAAATAAAAAAATACAAGAACACATCTAAATGACTACGGATTCTTCACTCTGTTGTTCCATGTGACTTGGTTCTGTCTGTCTGTAGACTAAATGACAGGAGACGATACAGTTTACCATAGCAGTAACAGTAGCAGTGACAGTGACAATAACAGTGGCCATAGCAGTAACAGTGACAGTAACAGGAACTGTGACAGTAGCAGTAACAGAAACTGTGACATTGAAAGTAGTAACAGTAAGAGTAGCAGTAGCAGTAACAGTAACAGTGACAATGAACGTAGTAACAGTAGCAGTAACAGAAACAGTGACAGTGAAAGTAGTAACAGTAACAGTAGCAGTAGCAGTGACAGTGAAAGTAACAGTAGCAGTGACAGTGAAAGTAGTAACAGTAGCAGTAACAGAAACAGTGAAAGTAGTGACAGTAACAGTAACAGTAGCAGTAACAGAAACAGTAACAGTGAAAGTAGTGACAGTAACAGTAACAGTAGCAGTGACAGTGAAAGTAACAGTAGCAGTAACAGAAACAGTGAAAGTAGTGACAGTAACAGTGACCATAGCAGTAACAGTGAAAGTAGTGACAGTAACAGAAACTGTGACATTGAAAGTAGTAGCAGTAACCGTAACAGTGAAAGTAGTGACAGTAACAGTAGCAGTAACAGAAACAGTGAAAGTAGTGACAGTAACAGTAGCAGTAACAGTGACAGTGAAAGTAGTAACAGTAACCATAGCAGTAACAGTGAAAGTAGTGACAGTAACAGAAACTGTGACATTGAAAGTAGTAACAGTAGCAGTAACAGTGACAGTGAAAGTAGTAACAGTAGCAGTAACAGTAACAGAAACAGTAGCAGTAACAGTAGCAGTAACAGTGACAGTGAAAGTAGTAACAGTAACAGTAACAGTAACAAACAGTAGCAGTAACAGTAGCAGTAACAGTGACAGTGAAAGTAGTAACAGTAGCAGTAACAGTAACAGTAACAGAAACAGTAGCAGTAACAGTAGCAGTAACAGTGACAGTGAAAGTAGTAACAGTAACAGTAGCAGTAACAGTAACAGTGACCATAGCAGTAACAGTGAAAGTAGAGACAGTAACAGAAACTGTGACATTGAAAGTAGTAACAGTAGCAGTAGCAGTAGCAGTAGCAGTGACAGTGAAAGTAGTAGCAGTAACAGAAACAGTGACAGTGAAAGTAGTAACAGTAGCAGTAGCAGTAACAGTGACAGTGAAAGTAGTAACAGTAGCAGTAACAGTAACAAACAGTGACAGTGAAAGTAGTAACAGTAACAGTAGTAGTAACAGTAACAGTAACAGTAGCAGTAACAGTAACAGAAACAGTGAAAGTAGTAACAGTAACAGTAACATTAACAGTGAAAGTTAGCAGTAGCAGTAACAAACAGTGACAGTGAAAGTAGTAACAGCAACAGTAGTAGTAACAGTAGTAGTAACAGTAACAGTAGTAGTAACAGTAACAGTAACAGTAGTAGTAACAGTAGTAGTAACAGTAGTAGTAACAGTAACAGTAACAGTAGTAGTAACAGTAACAGTAGTAGTAACAGTAGTAGTAACAGTAACAGTAACAGTAGTAGTAACAGTAACAGTAGTAGTAACAGTAACAGTAACAGCAGTAGTAACAGTAACAGTAGTAGTAACAGTAACAGTAGATGTAACAGTAACAGTAACAGTAACAGTAGTAGTAACAGTAACAGTAGCAGTAACAGTAGTAGTAACAGTAACAGTAGTAGTAACAGTAACAGTAACAGTAGTAGTAACAGTAACAGTAACAGTAACAGTAGTAGTAACAGTAACAGTAACAGTAGTAGTAACAGTAGCAGTAACAGTAACAGTAGTAGTAACAGTAACAGTAACAGTAGTAGTAACAGTAACAGTAGCAGTAACAGTAGTAGTAACAGTAACAGTAGTAGTAACAGTAACAGTAACAGTAGCAGTAACAGTAGCAGTAGCAGTAACAGTAGTAGTAACAGTAACAGTAACAGTAACAGTAGTAGTAACAGTAACAGTAACAGTAGTAGTAACAGTAACAGTAACAGTAGATGTAACAGTAACAGTAGATGTAACAGTAACAGTAGCAGTAACAGTAACAGTAACAGAAACAGTGACAGTGAAAGTAGTAACATTAACAGTGAAAGTAGTGACATTAGCAGTAGCAGTAACAAACAGTGAAAGTAGTAGTAACAGTAGCAGCAACAGTGACAGTGAAAGTAGTGACAGTAGGAGTAGCAGTAACAGAAACAGTGACAGTGAAAGTAGTAACAGTAGCAGTAACAGAAACAGTCATAGCAGGACAGTGTGATTTGCAGCAGGCAGCCGATACGGATGACGTACAGATCAGATCAGTCAGCAGGAAGTGAGCTGAGTCTCAGTCAGCTGAGAGCAGAGAACCCCAAAGATAAAGGATGTAGGGAGTCTGAGGGGGAAGTACTGATGAAGCATTTCCTCTCTAGTTTCCCTGAGTGATATAACTGCTGCCAACACCTAATTGTTCAATTGAACCGGCCAAATGTTACTGGAAGGCTATGAGCTAAGGGTGGCAGGTAGCCTGCTTAAGTAATGATAGGGGAATCACTGCTGGTGAGGACTGACTCTGAAATGCAAGTGAATAGGCGAACCATCTGTAAATAATGTTTATCATGGTCTGAGAGTCCACATGGTCTGAGAGTCCACATGGTCTGAGAGTCCACATGAAGTCTTGCAACTAATCGAATCACCCCAAAAAAGCTAAACCATGCTTGTAGACAACCTGTCTCATCCTTATATAGTCTCATCATTATCTAGTCTCATCATTATCTAGTCTCATCATTATCCAGTCTCATCCTTATCCAGTCTCATCATTATCTAGTCTCATCATTATCCAGTCTCATCATTATCCAGTCTCATCCTTATCCAGTCTCATCATTATCTAGTCTCATCATTATCTAGTCTCATCCTTATCTAATCTTATTCTTATCTAATATCATCCTTATCTAGTTTCATCCTTGTCTGGTCTCATCCTTATCTGGTCTCATCTAGTCTCATCCTTGTCTAGTCTCATCCTGATTTAGTCTAATCTAGTCTCATCCTTATCTAGTCTCATCTAGTCTCATCCTGATTTAGTCTAATCTAGTCTCATCCTTATCTAGTCTCATCCTTATCTAGTCTCACCCTTATCTAGTCTCATCCTTATCTAGTCTCATCCTGATTTAGTATAATCTAATCTCATCCTTATCTAGTCTCATCTTTATCTAGTCTCATTCCTATCTAGTCTCATCCTGATTTAGTCTTATCCTTATCTAGTCCCATCCTTATCTTGTCTTATCCTTATCTAGTTTCATCCTTATCTAGTCTCATCCTTATCTAGTCTCATCCTTATCTAGTCTCATCCTTATCTAGTCTCATTGAGTCTCACCCTTATCTAGTCTCATCCTTATCTAGTCTCATACTGATTTAGTCTCATCTAGTCTCACCCTTATCTAGTCTCACCCTTATCTAGTCTCATCCTTATCTGGTCTCATCTAGTCTCATCCTTATCTAGTCTCATCCTGATTTTGTCTCATCTCGTCTCATCCTTATCTAGTCTCACCCTTATCTAGTCTCACCCTTATCTAGTCTCACCCTTATCTCGTCTCACCCTTATCTCGTCTCACCCTTATCTAGTCCCACCCTTATCTAGTCCCACCCTTATCTAGTCTCACCCTTATCTAGTCTCATCTTTATCTAGTCTCATACTGATTTAGTCTCATCTAGTCTCACCCTTATCTAGACTCACCCTTATCTAGTTTCATCCTTATCCAGTCTCATCTAGTATAATCCTTATCTTGTCTCATCCTTATCTAGTCTCATCTAGTCTCATCCTGATTTAGTCTCATCCTTATCTCATCCTTATCTGGCTCATCTAGTCTCATCCTTGTCTAGTCTCATCCTTATCTAGTCTCATCGAGTCCCATCCTTATCTAGTCCCATCCTTATCTAGTCTCATCCTTATCTCGTCTCATCCTTATCCTGTCTCCTCGTTATCTAGTCTCATCTAGTCTCATCCTGATTTTGTCTCATCTAGTCTCATCCTTATCTCATCTCATCCTGATTTTGTCTCATCTAGTCTCATCCTTATCTATTCTCATCCTTATCTAGTCTCATCTAGTCTCATCCTTATCTCGTCTCATCTAGTCTCATCCTTATCTCGTCTCATCCTTATCTAGTATCATCCTTATCTAGTCTCATTCTTCTCGAGTCTCATTCCTATCTAGTCTCATCCTGATTTTGTCTCATCTAGTCTCATCCTTATCTAGTCTCACCCTTATCTAGTCTAATCCTGATTTAGTATCATCTCATCTCATCCTTATCTAGTCTTATCTAGTCCCATCCTTATCTTTTCTCATCCTTATCTTGTCTCATCCTTATCTAGTATCATCCTTATCTAGTCTCATTCTTATCTAGTCTCATCCTGATTTTGTCTCATCTCGTCTCATCCTTATCTAGTCTCATCTAGTCTCATCCTTATCTAGTCTCTTCTAGTCTCATCCTTATCTAGTCTAATCCTGATTTAGTATAATCTAATCTCATCCTTATCTTTTCTCATCCTTATCTTTTCTCATCCTTATCTAGTCTTATCCTTATCTAGTCTCATCTGGTCTCATCTTTATCTCGTCTCATCCTGATTTAGTCTCATCTAGACTCACCCTTATCTAGTTTCATCCTTATCCAGTCTCATCTAGTATAATCCTTATCTTGTCTCATCCTTATCTAGTCTCATCTAGTCTCATCCTGATTTAGTCTCATCTAGTCTCATCCTTATCTCATCCTTATCTGGCTCATCTAGTCTCATCCTTATCTAGTCTCATCCTGATTTTGTCTCATCTCATCCTTATCTAGTGTCATCCTTATCTAATCTAATATAATCCTTATCTAGTCTCACCCTTATCTAGTCTCATCCTTATCTAGTCTCATCCTGATTTAGTATAATCTAATCTCATCCTTATCTAGTCTCATCTTTATCTAGTCTAATTTCTATCTAGTCTCATCCTGATATAGTCTTATCCTTATCTAGTCCCATCCTTATCTTGTCTTATCCTTATCTAGTTTCATCCTTATCTGCTATCATCCTTATCTAGTCTCATTCCTATCTAGTCTCATCCTGATTTAGTCTTACCCTTATCTAGTCTCATCCTTATCTAGTCTCATCCTGATTTAGTCTAATCTAGTCTCATCCTTATCTCGTCTCATCCTTATCTAGTCTCATCCTTATCTAGTCTCACCCTTATCTAGTCTCATCCTTATCTAGTCTCATCCTGATTTAGTATAATCTAATCTCATCCTTATCTAGTCTCATCCTTATCTAGTCTCATTCCTATCTAGTCTCATCCTGATTTAGTCTTATCCTTATCTCGTCCCATCCTTATCTTGTCTTATCCTTATCTAGTCTCATACTTATCTAGTCTCATCCTGATTTTAGTCTCATCTAGTCTCATCTTTATCTAGTCTCATCCTGATTTAGTCTCATCCTTATCTAGTCTCATCTAGTCTCATCCTGATTTAGTCTCACCCTTATCTAGTCTCACCCTTATCTCGTCTCACCCTTATCTAGTCTCACCCTTATCTAGTCTCATCTTTATCTAGTCTCATCCTGATTTAGTCTCAACTAGTCTCACCCTTATCTAGACTCACCCGTATCTAGTTTCTTCCTTATCTAGTATCATCTAGTATAATCCTTATCTAGTCTCACCCTTATCTAGTCTCATCTTTATCTAGTCTCATCCTGATTTAGTCTCATCTAGTCTCACCCTTATCTAGACTCACCCTTATCTAGTTTCATCCTTATCTAGTATCATCTAGTATAATCCTTATCTAGTCTCATCCTTATCTAGTCTCATACTGATTTAGTCTCATCTAGTCTCACCCTTATCTAGTCTCACCCTTATCTAGTCTCATCCTTATCTGGTCTCATCTAGTCTCATCCTTATCTAGTCTCATCCTGATTTTGTCTCATCTCGTCTCATCCTTATCTAGTCACATCCTTATCTAGTCTCATCCTTATCTAATCTAATATAATCCTTATCTAGTCTCATCCGTATCTAGTCTCACTCTTATCTAGTCTCATCTTGTCTCATCCTTATCTAGTCTCACCCTTATCTAGTCTCACCCTTATCTAGTCTCAACCTTATCTAGTCTCATCTTTATCTAGTCTCATCTTGATTTAGTCTCATCTAGTCTCATCCTTATCTAGTCTCACCCTTATCTAGTCTCATCCTGATCTAGTCTCATCCTTATCTAGTCTCATCCTGATCTAGTCTCATCCTTATCTAGTCTCATCCTGATCTAGTCTCATCCTTATCTAGTCTCATCCTTATCTAGTCTCATCCTTATCTCGTCTCATCCTGATTTAGTCTCATCTAGTGTCATCTTTATCTAGTCTCATCCTGATTTAGTCTCATCTAGTCTCACCCTTATCTAGTCTCATCCTTATCTAGTCTCATCCTTATCTGGTCTCATCTCGTCTCATCCTTATCTAGTCTCATCCTTATCTCGTCTCATCCTTATCTAGTCTCATCCTTATCTAGTCTCATCCTTATCTAGTCTCATCTATTCTCACCCGTATCTAGTCTCACCCTTATCTCCTCTCACCCGTATCTAGTCTCACCCTTATCTCACCCTTATCTAGTCTCACCTTTATCTAGTCTCACCCTTATCTAGTTTCATCCTTATCTAGTATAATCTAGTATAATCCTTATCTAGTCTCATCCTTATCTCATCTCATCCTTATCTAGTCTCATCTAGTCTCATCCTGATTTAGTCTCATCTCATCCTGATTTAGTCTCATCTTGTCTTATCCTGATTTAGTCTCATCTCATCTCATCCTGATTTAGTCTCATCTAGTCTCATCCTTATCTATTCTCACCCTTATCTCGTCTCATCTAGTCTCACCCTTATCTAGTCTCACCCTTATCAAGTCTCACCCTTATCTAGTCTCACCCTTATCTTGTATCATCCTTATCTGTTCTCATCTAGTCATATCCTTATCTAGTCATATCCTTATCTAGTCTCACCCTTATCTAGTCTCACCCTTATCTAGTCTCACCCTTATCTAGTCTCACCCTTATCTCGTCTCATCCTTATCTAGTCTCATCCTTATCTAGTCTAATCCTGATTTAGTATAATCTAGTATCATCCTTATCTAGTCTCATCTAGTCTCATTCTGATTTAGTCTCATCCTTATCTAGTCTCATTTTGATTTAGTCTCATCCTTATCTAGTCTCATCCTGATTTAGTCTCATCTAGTCTCATCCTTATCTAGTCTCATCCTGATTTAGTCTCATCTAGTCTCACCCTTATCTAGTCTCATCTTTATCTAGTCTCATCTAGTCTCATCCTGATTTAGTCTCAAGGTTAGGTCATCATGGCATACCTCTCTCTCCCTTCCCTCAGTCTTACTGAGGTCTAATGTGGGAGTCAGTCTGAAATATTAATGGTGTCACATTAACTTTGCAATATTTGCTGAAAACAGGCTGGATACAACCTGAGCTACCAGCATCATTACAACCATTCTGCCTGGGCCTGACTATGACACAGTGGCTGGTAGAGATGGAGGGAGGGAGGGAAAGGAAAGCAGGAGAGCGTGAAGGAGTGGGAGAAAGAGGGAGAGGGAGAGAGAGAAGGAGAGGGAGAGGGAGAGAGAGAGGGAGAAAGGGGGGGAAGGAGAGGGAGAGAGAGAAGGAGAGTGAGAAAGACAGAGAGAGTGAAGGAGAGGGAGAAAGGGGGGGGAGAGAAGGAGAAAGACAGATAATGGTGGTCATTTATTCAGATGCTGAGTATATAGTGAGGGATGTCATTCAAGCCTAGCAGCAGGTGCTGACATGGAGTATTGAACTGTAGTCTACTGTGTGTATGTGTGCTTTTATCCTAGGTGTGTGTGTGTGTGTGCATAGTGACGAGTGTAGTCAAGGGCATTCAAGGAGTGTGTGTGTGTCTGTAGTGCATGTCTGAGATCAGGAGCTGAGCCCACAGTGCTTTGTTCAGTAGCAATGTGTATTATTCATGTTGCACACACACACACACACAATCCTCAGCCTCAAGCTCTACCCCATCACCCCTAAAAAACAAACTCACAAAGATAAACACATACACACAAGCACGTCTTTACCCCCCTTACACACACTCACATCAACACACACAACAAACAGACATAGCTACACACAGGCTGACAGCATTTGTATTGATGACAGTGATGGGAACGAAGGAAGAGACAATATCAGGCTGTCAAAGAGAAAAAGCGATGTAGATTAAAAACGGAGAGAGGGATGGGGGAGTTTACGGCTTATGATTACAGTCT